>NW_007378505.1:0-37667 GCF_000475195.1 Diaphorina citri
TTTTCGCGTATACCGTTAGTACGTGATGCGGTAAGGAAAAATGATAGGTACGACATGAAATACATGAGAGAGAGAGAGGGGGGGAAAGGAAGTGTGGGGGAGAGAGAAGGAGGGATAGATAGAGATAAATGAGTTACTTTTGAACTTTTTCCTTCAGTTTTGCAATCTATCCACAGTGTGCAAAAAAAAAAAAAAGTAAAAAAAAACATGACAGAAACACAGAAACATTTGACCTTACAATATAAGAAGTGTAACTCTGAAATTGGAGCCTGTTTGACAGCCAAGTTCAATATTATTATTGTTGTTGTTATTTCTACAGCATTAAGCTCACATTGGTTTCATTCTGAATCACAGCATTAAATCTACCTCTGTCATCAAATCAATGAGATTGTAAAAAAAAAAAAAAAAAAAAAAAATATAATGAGGTGATGACAAAATTTATAACGTGACATCCATAGAATATTGACACAATATTGACACTGAATAATAAGTACATAAATTTATTTTGAACCTAGGTATGCCTGTAATAGTATAATATTTAAATCATACTGATTATGCCACCTTGTGTTTGTTTTGGTCGGGGACATTTTCAGCCGTGGAAATGGTGTAAGGGACCGGTGGGTTATAGGAATATGTTCCTGGTATAAATTTATTATAAATACAATATGAGCCATTGTAACTACAATACATTTGAGGAGTTCTTATCCGAGCAAAAATTAATAGGAGTATAGCAGAAAGTCTCTTTATTAGACCAGGACGTACGATCCAGGACATTCTCTTCGGTCTTGTTTCATTCAATGTAAGGAGCGACATTTAGAAGCTCTATGTGAAATGAGAACAATATATTTCGATCTGACTTGTGTAATGTGTATTCCTAATAACGTCCCTAGGCAAAAAAAATAAATAATAAATAAATAATCAATTTTATTGTTTCCTATATAAATCAGAACAAGCTGCGCCGCAGTCACCAGTGTCACAGATTGAAAACTGTAATCATGAAGTTTTCTCTTGCCATTCTGATCGTGTTTATCGCGGTATCCCAGATTCGTGGATCCAACGCGGCCTTTCATACGGATAAATTTGGTGAAGAAAAGATCGGTGGTTACGTTGTAAGAAACAACGTCTGGGGTGATGGTGCCGGATCGCAAAATATAACTGTCACAGATCAAGGCCATTGGTGTATACACTGTTCCCATCTCAAGCAAGGTGGTATTAAATCATACCCCCATACGGGTTATATGATCAACAAGCCATTGTCTGCTATACATGGCCTGACGTCTACCTATGGAGCCAAGGTGGATAACAAGCAAGGTCTTCTGGCCTACTCCTTGACTTATGACATTTGGTTACAGAAGCACAAGTAAGTTGATTTTGGTTGATACCTATTAGGTATGTTCATTTTGTGATTTTGTAAATCTTTTTGTTTATTTTTTTATATTTTTCAATATTTTCATTGTTAATTTTGAATTCAACTTTTCATCATTCAAATATCAATACATTCCAGACTAAAATTACAAGATAAGTGATTTATCCAACCAGGTCATTCAAGTGACAAGTATCACTTGAATGAAACTGCCTGTATGAAGGCACTATCTATTTGGGTCATGATTATAGTATATTGAATCACTTTGATGTTATTTCCAGGTATGAGATCATGATCTGGGTGCAATATTGCGGACCGATCGGTCCTATTGGGGGTAGAACCAACGACAATGTCCAAATAGCCGGGTACAAGTGGAATGTCCATAAGGGAACCAACGGAGTCAATCAAGTGTTCTCTTTCCTCAACGTAGGTCAAAGCGAGAAGGGATCTATTGACTTGAAGGCCATCCTGGATTGGATTTGCCAACAGAATTGGTTCAATGAAAAAGAAGCTACTCTTCTGGATGAGGTGCAGTTTGGATTCGAAATAACAAACAGTCCTGCCAACACCAACTTCTGTCTGAACGATTTCTCATGTACCGTTAAATAATAGGTTAGATAGTCTGTGTTAAGGTGTGTCCACATGTAGTCGACGGTCGTCGATCGAACATCAATCGATGTGGATCGACGGACGGTCGACTATGCTGGGTACACCTTTAGAAATTTTTACGAGTGGAAGAAATGTTTTTTATTTGTTACGTTCAATAAAAATGGTGCTGTTTCCTGTAGGAAAGTTGCCAAAAACACAGCATATAAAATATTTTAATTATGTTGCAGTAGGTTTGTTGACTTCTGAACAATATGATACGTAACATGTACCTTTGTGTCTGCCACTTTTGAATTTTCTTGAGCAAAATCAAAGTTCAATAAAACCAATCATAAGATTCGAAAAGACGTATTTATTTTTATTTATTTATTTATTTTTTTCTTCGAATTAGGCGCTTTAACACTTTGGGGAAGGTCGTTCGCGCTTAGACATGGTTTATTTATTTTATTTTTATTTTGAGGAATTTCAATCTCAATAAACTGCTCCCTAAAAGGCTCTTTTTGCATTAAGGTCCTTCTTGCTTCAAAGACCGTTCTTGTAAGCCTTCAATTCGTAAACTTACCGTTCCTTCGCCTAGATTGGTAACGAGACAGGGTATGAAGGCAGTGCTGCCTGTTTGAGCCATGATAATGGAAGAGTTCTCAGTTTTGAACTGTGGAGGAGAAGGGGGAGCCAGAGTGAAGTCTTCCAATTCGTTGCCATTCATGGCTGGCAAATCTGTGACCGTCTCGAGAAGGGTAACTGAAATCAAAGAAAATTGTTGGCGTAAAAATAGGTACGTTTTAGAACTCTTAAGCTGTGTTCAAACATAGTCGACCGGCCGTCGATCGACAAGGTGGATTTACGTTATCGATGCAGTGTGGACGGTTCAGTGGACATCGATCGAAGGCCGGTCGCCTATGTGTGGACACACCTTTAGAACTTTTGAGCCGCCTCCAAACATAGTCTATCGATGTCGACTGAGACCGTACACTTCCTCGACAACATAGATTCGCCTCGACGATCGACAGACGTCGACTACGTGTGGACACAGCTTTCTTCTCGTTACTCCTCCTTAGGTTCCGGGTTTCGTTAGGTTTCAGAATTAGGACGCCCACATCTACTTGCAATAAATTTTAAATATTAAAAAATTCATTTCAATTGGTTTTTCCCTTCAGTTGAGGAGCGTGCATTCAAAATTAAATTAACAACATTCCACAAACTTTAAATTTTTATGTCAAATAAAATTATTATAGATTTGTACAAAAAAAAAAAAAAAAAAAAAAAAAAAAAAAAAAAAAAAAAAAAAAAAAAATCAAATTTGGAAGTTTTTATTCAAAACAAAATGATTAATGAGGCTTTCCAATATGGAAAGCATTAAATGGGACAGGGTGAGTGCGAAGTCAATTTCAACAACAATCAACAACAACAAACAAATTTATAAAAGCTGTTCAAAAAGACCATTTGTTTGTACACAGTAACGCATCCTTCGCTCTAACTCAGGATCAACTGCGTTGTTTATCATAATTATCTGGGGTCACTGACGCACACAAAATCGCGATTTGTGCAAATTTTTGTAGAGCAAATTTTTTCGAGTGCAACTAAACTACCACCTGGTTGGTGTTAATGGGAAATAGTTATGTTTTATTACATGTCATTGAAATATTTTTTTCAAAGTTAAATGTAGGTAGGTAATACTCAATGGCAAATTGGTAAAATGAATTATTATTCGATCTCATATTTCATAGAAATTCGACTTTTTTAGCAATTTTTGCTGAAGAAATATTGGACTTTTAGTAATTTTACCAAGTTACTATGCCCATAATTCTTACAGTTCATAAATATGTTTGCAAATTAAATACACATACATAAATCGGGGATAAATCTAATAATAATTCCAAATAAATGCTTATTAATTATTAACTAAACAAGAAAATTTTACGTTTTCGACGAAATTTATCTCAGCTTGTCTGTTTCACTCTAATCCTTAAACGGTTTGTCTGAATTTGATAAAATTTGGCAGACACGTTCAAAACACAACGAAAATTTTCTCATTATTATTTTGTCTTGTCAGGAGTTGTGATGTAGAAGTCTTTTTTTCTGTGAAATTTCCTTTGAATTTCACCGTTCAATGAACCATAAGTTGGGTGTATCGCCCCATGAACGAACTCGAGAATATTTATAATATTGTATATATTATATTATTGAAAGAATTGCTTTCGTAGATTCAGTGAGATTCAACATCTTTAGAGAAAAGGAGGGAGAAGCAGAGGATAAGAAAAAGGAGAAGAAGAAGAAGATTGTAAATAAAAAGAAGAAGATGCTGGTAAATATAAAGAAGAAGCAGAAAAAAAGAGGACGAAGACGAAGAAGGAGGTATAAAATTTTGAAACAAAGGCAGAAGAAAAAGAAGAAGTAGAAGAAGAAGAAGAAAAATAAGAAACAATATTCATACGTCATCGTCATAGAGACATTTCCTCAAAAGCGAGAAGAGAAAGCTAATTGTAAAATAGGTAGAAAATCATAAATCACTCGTATTCGGTTCAGTCCCAAGAGCATGTTTCCAAACTTTTTAGTCCGGCTATTTTTGTCTAATATCTGATTCAAAGGTACTTTAAAATCGATCGCTTTATTTTTTTTATGATTAGTGTTATTAACGAGGGATTTTTTTTCCCAAGGGAGAAAAAGGGAATTGAAAAAATCCCGTTTAGGTCGTAGAATAGGAAAACAGGGAATTAACAAGAACATAGCACATTGCATATTCAGAAAGTTTCCAGGCGTTCATACAATTTATTAGACTGTTGTTAAACTTTATCTCAAGTGCTTAAAATACCTCCTACCTAATATTAATAAAAAAAATCTTATCAATAAAGGGAATTTGACTAAAAAAAGGGCCCTGGGTGGGCCCCCAATAACGTAATGAGGTCTATGGCAACTCTATTAGGTAGGTACTTCATCTCCATTTGTGCACAGGACTGTCTCTATTCAATTAGCTCCACAGATACCTAGTTAGATATACACAGTGGTGTCGAAGTCAATTTGCATTATTGTGATTTTCATTAAGTTATGCTGTGGCTGTGGTGAAAGCAGCTGATGTTTCGAATAAGCTTCTCTCTGCCTTCATTTGGAACTGCTATGTTGTGGACCAAAACGGAATTTTCCAGAAGACAAAACGGAAGGTTTACCCAACACCTATTCTGTACAAAATACGTACATAAGACCTTGTCTGTCAGCCTAAGCCTAGTTGGCTTGGTTGGTAGCGTCTGTGCCTTGTGAGCGCTAGGCCGTGGGTTCGATTCCCGCCCGGGGCGGATTTTATCCTAAATTATTATCTTGACCATAACAAAGGGTCTTGGCAGCGCAAGCTGAATCGACCAGGTCATTCATTTATTGGTTTAAAATTTACAAATATTAAATAAAAAGAATAAACAATAAAATAAAATAAAAAAAAAAAAAAAATAGATAGATTCTTTCTCGGAACGGCTGGCTTTCTCCTATCCTATGTTCCTTCTCTCTGCGGTTTAGCTGTTACAGGTTACAAACCTCTTTAAAAAAAAAGAGAGAGAGAGAGAGAGAAAAAAAACTGGTTAGAACTTAGCTTTTCAGCATTTGGCCATACCATAGACGTTTCAGTCACTCAAATATGTAAATGGAAATTTGAGGTATTCTCTGATACCTTCCTAGTCCTCATTTGAATCGAGGTAAAACACAACCGAAGTATGTATTTTATATTACCATTTTAAATATTAATGTTTGGTACATATTCCGTTATAGCGATGATATTATTTTTAATTTCTTCCTCTCATTTCTCTACATTTCCTCTCTCTCTTTCTCTCTCTCTCCAGGAATAACTAATATTAAAATTATACAGAGTGTTTCAATGTCTTATAACTAATAACACACTCTGTGGAATAAATTGAACCTTTTTTTTTTCTTATAAAAGTCACCTTATCACTCACTTCCTATTCAGAAAGTACCCCTTTACCAAAGATGTTATAAGGAGTAGAGTTTCCGTAGATGTTACAAGGCGTAGAGTTTCCAAAGATGTTACAAGGAGTAGGTATTTTTTTTTTTTTTTTTTTTTTAAGAATGTTACATGGAATGAACACCCTGTATGTTAGTGTTTCCTCCGTTTTCTGTCTCTACATTTCCACGCTTTTTCTCCTATTCTTTACATCTCTCTCTCTCTCTCTAGCTCTCTCTCTTTCTAGTTCTTTCTTTCTCTCTCTCTTTCGCTCGCACAGACAAGAGAATAATTATTATTCCCTTGTTTATCTCCTTTTCTTCACTTAGTTTTACGAGTATTCCTGAATAGACGTACCAAGAGGTACCTTCTTCTTTGTATGAATTCTTGTATGATGTACTTTTTTTCCCCCAAATTAACTCAACCCCGACTTTTTGGGGGATCGAGGTAACTATCAAAAGGTGTGTCTCCTTTCCAAAACCAAACAGGGGGGGGGGGGGGGGAATACCAGGAGGCAAATGAAATTATAAGCACACTGTACAATAGAAATGCACAATAGAAATGCACAATACATTAGAAACCCACGCAGTGTGAAACAAAACAATGCATCACAACATTAAACTATTGACAACGTGGATAGAGTTGCGAAAAAGTATGCAGAAGATTTCTATCATGGAAATTTTCTTAAATTTTATTTTAAACAGAAGAAACAGAACTAAAATAAACTCAAATAGAGAAAACGAAACTGACAACATGCCATTGTTAGAATGTTCTCTCTCTCTCCCTCTCCCTCTCTCTCTCTCTCTCTCTCTTACTCTCTCTCTCTCTCTCTCTCTCTCTCTCTTACTCTCTCTCTCTCCCTCTCTCTCTTTTTCTCTCTCTCTCTCTCTCTCTCTCTCCTTCCACGTATGCAATGTCTGTAAAACTAAAGATATGTATACTTATACGTAACGTATTGTCTGTTAAACAAAACGCCCCCATTCTCCTCTATCTTTGCTATAGAATACTTTGGAGTAAATGTGACTCACATTTTGAATTCATTTCAAAAAGCTGTACTAAAAAATAATCTTTTTAAATACGTGTAAACTTCGTTATGTTTTACAATTTATAACGAAACAAGTAGGTAGGTACCGCTAATGTTTAGAATTATAACGGGTACGTTATTATAACGAAACAATAGGAAAGCGACGAAGCTGAGTGCACCCTATTATCATTATTCACACTGACGTGGGTGCAGCAGAATGAGTAGGTAGGTGAAAATCCTGCAGGAGAACTGAGAAATGTGTTGAAAAAAAAACCCCCTATCGAAAAAAAAGTTTGGTGAAAATCGATGGACGATTCGTTCTCGGAACGGCTGGCTCTCTCCTACCCTGTCTTTCTTCTCTCCTCGCTTTCTCGACGAAAAGACCTTGACAGAGTTACACAGATCCCTAAATGACCTCTTTAAAAATTGCTGAAAAGGTTCTAGTAGTATTTTTAATCTCGTGTTTGCCTCCTAGGTACGTAAGACATCAAAGAAGCAATAGGCCTAGATTTGAGTACATAATACAGGGGAAAGAAAAAAACCTTGAAGTCGTGAGAAAAATGACAAGAAGTTGATTGAAAGAAGAAGAAGAAGAAGAAGAAGAAGAAGAGGAGGAGGAGAGGACGATAGAGGAAGAAGGGAAAATAAAAGGAGGAATAGAAGAAGAAGAAGAAGGACAAGAAGAACAAAACGAGATGACAAAGAAGGTGGAGAAGAGGAAAATGGAGGTAATAATCTTTTCCGCATCACTCCCCCATTGTAAAATTGTGCTGATCTGATGATGGCATTGAAAGCTCGTCCTAATTTTCGAAGGAAGTTCACCAGAACGACATCATTAATCAAAAAAATGTCCTCACAGAAAACAATATAAAGCTCCTTTATCTTACGATAAAAATCTCTCCCCTCCCTCCAAACTTTGAAGATTGAGTGATGTCAATTTTTAGAATGAACTTTTCAGAAGGTAGGAAAAATCCTAATAAACTTATTATTCGAAAGTTTCAAATTTTTCGGAGGATTTACGCGCTCATTTATACAGGGTGATTTAGGAAAGTGTGCGTGAAATTTCACCTCACGTTACAGCATTTTGGGAGGAATCAAATCTCTTAAAATCTCCGCGACGAAATTGCTGATGACCACTGATTCGAGTCTCAGGGAGAGTTCAAAGGCGACGGATTGGAACAACCCGAATCAGAGACCTAAAACCTTAAAAAAAGAGACCTGTAACTGCACCGATGCTATCACTAGAAAATTCAAATACATGCTCACAGAATTAGTAAAAGAGAGAAAGAAGACGAAGAAGAATTAAGGAGAAGAAGAGGAAACACATGAAGGTGAGCCCTAAAAAGTGGGTAAATGGAAAAAGAGCCTCCTAAAAGGAACTACCCTTTTACCGGTACATAAAACTTCGGAGATTTTTTTGGAACCAGCCCAGGAAGAATAATTGGTGAATTTTTCTCCTTGTTGACTAGACCGTAGTGTAGGATAGGTTGCTAGGTGACTAGTTGATGTATATGCCAAAGGTCCTTGTCGTAAACTTACTTCATATAACGTACAGCAAAATTTTTCTCAGGAAATATTTATACCTAGGTACCTACCTATGTATTATACAATTGCAACATACATAGAAACATAATAGGTAATCTATGTATAATATTCGTAAGTTGGGAATTTTATTCTAATAATTTGGAAAATTGAGAAAATTGCTTCTCTCTCTCTCTGTCCGCTCTCTCTCTTGATTTCAAATTTCGAAGTTTATGATTTTATGGATCCAAGTTCGAGCGGACTTTTCTGGCAATTGTTCCGGTACCAAAGCAGTGAAGATGTTCTCAGAATTTTCAGATACATTCGGTCTATCAGGAGTTCTGTATATTCCAATTAATAATTATCTTTAAATTTATTTTTTGGTAAGAGATAACTTATGTTGTATAATTATTATTAGTTATTACTTTACTTGTAATACCCTGACGTAATTGCCAAAAAAACCAGAGTGGATTATGTTGATTGTCAAGCATTGGCAGGTTGCATCATTCGGAAGAAATATAGGTTGTTCTTTTGAAGACTTTTGACATTTTTTTGTTTTTTTTTTTTTTTTTTTTTTTTTCAAGTTCTATACCATATTTCTTATTCATTCACTATCCACTTCACCTTAATCCGCTTTTTTTTTAATGGCGTCGAAATGTATGGTTGACATTTTTATTCGAATAAAAGTGGGAGAGATAAAAAGGTAAAGAGAGAGAGATGAAGATTTAAAACAAATTCAAGTCAAATTGCCTCCTATTTTTTACGTGTAAGGAGATGGTCCTATTCTAATTTGACCCATTGGCATTCATGTTTACTTTCCTTATCCTATAAGAAGGAAAGTAATATAATCGAGTGATCCCCCCCCCACCTACAATAGGTGTCTATCTGTTTTCTGCAATGTCTCTCTCTCTCTCTCTCTCTCTCTCTCTCTCTCTCTCTCTTTCTCTCTCTTTTTTTATATATAAAGATGTTTGAAAGAGAAAACTGTAACTTCTGAGGTCTTATCGTAGCGAAAGGAGAGGATAGGAAAAAGTCAGCCTTTTCGAGAACAAACCTTCATGTAGAAGACATACATTATCTACATACATATATTTATAATAGCGAGAGATTTATTCTTATAAATAACCATAGAACCATCAAACGAACATCATTAAAAATATATAAAAGTTATCCAAACACCTTCAAAACAGGCTAAAATAAAATGTGCACTTTGAAGAGCAATTCCAAAGAAGTAAAGGGGCCATTTCGTAATCCCGATTTTGTTATCTTCCAAATAAATTCGTTTCAAGCACCCCCTGGATTTGACCGAAAATATATTTGGAACCTACGAGTACAATATTCAGACAGAAAATTGGCCTCAGCCTTTACAAGCTTTATCAGAACGTACCGATCTTTTGGCTTTCCAATAACTAGGTAGGAATTTATTCCCTTGAATTTGTGAAATCTCATTTGAATAGTAAAAAAAGAACGAAAGAAGAAGAAGAAAGATAAGGAGGAGAAGAAGAAACAAAGCAAGTAGAAGGAGGGGAGAAGAAGACTAAGGAGAAAGGAAAAATTGTCCAGCTTCCAATTTCATTTTCTATGCTAAACCTATTCGACTAGTAAACCTATAAATAGGCAGTGCAAAGCTGATTAGAAGAAAAAAAAATCAAACCCCGCTGGGATTCGAACTTCAGACCTTTGACCTGCTGGGGACAGAGTTCGACGGAAAGTGAGGATTATTATTTCTACCTTTTCTACCCACATTTAAAAACCTTTGATGCTTTTCATATACACAATTACACAGCCATTAATTTCAGAATGAGCCCTTTTGAAAAAGGCGGAAAAAGTTTTTCCTACTTATAGTTCCACTTTGAACACTTCCTCTGTACGTGTGATGTGAAGCCAATCATAAAATAAATGTTTACATGATGCCTATTTTCAAAGGGTACCTACCTACGTAGGTTCTAACTGTAACATATGAGGGCTTATAGTCCCGAAATCAAACAACCCATTTTATGAACAAATAATTCGCTTTTCCAAAAGATAGACTTAGCTCGAGAACATATTAGTTCCACTTTGAACACTCCCTATGTATTTACGTGTGATGTGAAGCCAATCATAAATGTTTACATGATGCCTATTTTCAAAAGGTACCTACCTACGTAGGTTCTAACTGTAACATAATTATGAGGGCTTATAGTCCCGAAATCAAACAACCCATTTTATGAACAAATAATTCGCTTTTCCAAAAGATAGACTTAGCTCGAGAACATTATTATTTGAGGATCTCTATTTATAGAGCAAAATAAAGTCTTATTTTAAGCCAATGATTCATGCATTTAAGTATGGTACCGTTAAATTTTGCACACCCAGTGTTTTCACAAGTCAGATAATACAAGGCAGAGAGAGAAAGAGAGAGAGAGAGAGAGAGAGAGAGAGAGAGAGAGAGAGCTGTATATTCATGAGGATGTAATGGGGGAATTAAATTTTCAAAAGGGGCACATGAGCTTACAAGAAAGGAGAGAGATAGATTAGGATAGGAAAGCAAGAGAGAGAGAGAGAGAGAGAGAGAGAGAGAGAGTAAACTGGAATATATAAGAAAGAGAAAGATAGAGATATAGGGAGAGAAAGAAAAGATGATGGAAGATGACTGGAAGAAGAGAGAGAGGGAAAGAGTAATAAAAGATGGTAGAAAGTGCAACGCTCCATTAAAAAGAATAAAATCCTCAAGTTTTTATCCTCCTTACTTTCATGGATGCGAAATGTTCTTGGCTTTTATTAAATTTATAAGTATCACTTAAGTATACATATTATTAAACTTTATTTTAATATTTCATTACAATTTCTTGTATAGGTACATATTTATAACTATTCATAGGTAGGTTTCGATATTATGTAGATAAATACAAGTAGGTATACATATTTCAATTTTCATATGTAGGTTAGCTTTATCGGATTCAGTTCACGTTAGAAGAAACCACAAGTGGGCGTTCGTCATCAACAAAGTTCATTTGCGAAGAATCCACCTACTTTACGAGATGTCTTCAAGAAAATTCGAGTTAAGTGTAAAGATTTTCTACCATATAACAATTATTAAATATTACTGTTTAGGAGGATTTAAGAAATTTTATTCATACAAGTGTTTATGCTATTATGTCAATATTAGAGAGTGTTATGAACATCCACAAAGTGATATTTTTTTGAGAGAGACAATATGAAGTATGAAGACAATTTCATAAACTCTAGCTCGCACTTTAACCACTGAAACGTAAAGTTCCAAATTGAATTTGTCAAGGACAAACTTAATACCCAGCCTCTGTAGGCTCCTCCATACGATGATACAAACATACACAAGACTCCATAAAACACACATTAACCCCTTTTACCACACAACTCAAACACATGAACTCCACAACAGTAAAACAAACTCTCTATTGCATTTCCACAGTACATTAAACTTTGCAAACATTAAAAACTCATATAAACAAACATGCGGGGAAGTAGTCGGTGGCCTAACGTCAAAAAAGCTGCATTTCGTCAGGAAAGCACCAAATTTGGCATGGACCTTTATTTGGACCATATAAAGTTTTTCCCACCTCTCTTCTTATATTCTTTTTTCTTCTTTCCTTCTTCCTCTTCTATAGTAAAGTGTTTGTCAGAAGAACAGTGGACTCTTATAACTCTTGATAATATTTTAGTGATAAGGCCTTGTCCCTAAGATAAATTGATCTGCGTTGCAGCCACCTTCTGTGGATGTGTATTTTCTTTTTCTTTTTCTCTTTTTCTTCTTCTTCTTTTATACTTATTCGAATACGTAAGTCGATTTTCCAAGAGGGCAAAATTAATGGAAAACTGACTTCCAGAAATTCAGACCTATGTAAAAAAATACTGGGAAAGAAGGCCTTTTCTCTTCTGGTGTTAATTAATTACGACAGGCTTTCACAGTGTGAGACCAAGTCCATTTCCACATTTTGTATTACGTTTTCCAAACCACAAAAAAAAAAAAAAAAAAAAAAAAAAAACAGAGCCATGGAAAAACCGAGTCATGGAAAAACACAGGGACAAATGAGACAGTATCACAGTAATGAACGAGAGAGAGAGAGCGAAATGCTTGATGGAAGGAGACTGAGAGAGAGGAGGCTATTCCCTTAATGGCCATACATATTCATTATTGAGCCCTCTCTCTCTCTTCCCCCATCTCTCCCTATCTCTCTCTTTCTCTCTCTCTCTCTCTCCATCTATCTTTCTCAGACACACTCTTTATCTCCCTCTCTGGCTTGATTTCAAATGGTATTAGATCCCTCTGTAACTATTAGGTATGTAATTTCTCATAGAATTATAATTTCCTCTCTATTCCTTTGATAACAATTCATTCTCTCTCTCTCCTCTCTCTTCCTTACCCCCTCCAACCCTCTCTCACTCTCTTTCTCTCTCCCTATATTCCTCTTTCTTGCTACTTCTTCAACTCATTACTCGTATTTCAGCGAAAAAATAGAACAAGGATGATTTTTCTTCCACTAAGAAAAAACAAACAGAAAAATGACGCGGGAATTTGAAGGAAATGAGGACAAACTAATATTGAGAAAAGAAGCAAAGAGGAAACAAACAAGGGAGAGTAATTATTTTGCGAATCGTAATGGAAACATAAATTAAAAAAAGATAATCAAGGTTCCCTATGAGTGAGAAACTGAGAAAATAATACTAGGAGAAAATATTATGCTAGAAACAATAATAGCAGCAACAGTAGTTGTGATAGCAGTATAGTTTTTTGCATTTAGAATCTTGAGTAACACAGGCCCTTATCCACTACCCTATACCATCAAAAAGGATACCTAATATATATAAAAAAAAAACCTCGAGCATTTTTAAGAAATTCTGGGGAACTTGTAATAGAGGAACCCTATTATTGAACAGTTTTTTGAGTTCTTACGCGTATAACAATGCGGACTTTCTATCAAGGATTGTATACCATGTATAATTGTATATGAAAGCTCGAAATTAAAAAATAAAGGCAACCTGGAAAAAAAAAGTTTAGTAAAAACGTTTAAGTAAATGACTACCGAACAATTATCGGTTAGCCACACATGAAGCCAGCAAGTGCTCTAGCAAAATGCCGCTCCAAATTAATCCTCTTTTTCCAAACAGCAAAACTTTTGCCCAAAAAACAACACTTGTTCTAAGTTCTAAATCAAGCTGTAATTTTCATTCCCAAAGCAAAATCCCGTGCTGTAAAAAAAAAAATAATAATAAAAAAATAAAAAAAAAAATAAGGGATGAAAATATACATCAGAATATCAACTTTTATACGTTTTGTCAGAGGAGGTAGATCCCTTAATCCCTATAGAAAAGCTCAGACCAACAGAAAACTTTTTCTATCGTTATTACAAAAAAAAGGAAAAGCTTAATAAAATTTAATATGAGAGGATTCTTACAAGTTATGTCTGTTTCTTGATTTTTTATAAGCTGAGCCTAAAAACTTTATTATTTTCTGTGTTCTTCCCTTGATTGATTTTGGTAACACAATTTTTCCAAGAGAAATAGATTAGGTACATACATAATTTCCAACAAATTTCTAACCTGGTCTTTCGACAGATTGTTGTGTGTTCGCAATATTAAAATTTGAGCAAATTTCAGTTCTCGGCAAATGAAATATGAGCAAATTTCATGCCCAAGCGAATGAAACTTGGTGTGTGACAAACTACATAAATTTTTAAATTATGTATTAATAAGTCTACATAGGTAGGTACCTACATTTTTTTTTTTTTACTTTTTATAACTTAATATCTAAACTCTTCTTCTGAAGATATAGCTGCCTAAACATTCAATTTATGTACCTATGTCAGAACTCCCAAACTAGGAAACCACTCCATGCTTCCATAATTATAACTAAGGTCAACATAAATCCCACTTCAAACAGTTGCGAAATCCCATTCTCGCTACATGATCACCGTTTCTACATAAAATGGGATTTCACTCAAATCCCGCAAATTATGGATTATTAAGTCTACATAGGTAGGTACATTTTTTACTTTTTATAACTTAATATCTAAACTCTTCTTCTGAAGATATACCTCCTAAACATTCAATTTATGTACCTATGTCAGAACTCCCAAACTAGGAAACCACTCCATGCTTCCATAATTATAAAGGTCAATATAAATCCCACTTCAAACAGTTGCGAAATCCCATTCTCGCTACATGATCACCGTTTCTACATAAAATGGGATTTCACTCAAATCCCGCTCAGCAACAATTTTCTTACTCTTGATATTCCTGCAAGACAAAGACCATGGTGATTATCTTTGTAAGAGCATCTCTCTCTATCGCTCTCTCTCGCTCTCTCTCTCTCTCTCTCTCTCTCTCTCTCTCTCTCTCTCTCTCTCTCTCTCTCTCTCTCTCTCGAACATTATTTGAGGATCTCTATTCATAGAGCAAAATAAAGTCTTATTTTAAGCCAATGATTCATGCATTTAAGTATGGTACCGTTAAATTTTGCACACCCAGTGTTTTCACATCCTCCGTTTTCACTACGATCTCTCTTGGATATGACCCTTGAAAGTTGGAGCTCTTAAATTCATACCCTACATACCTTCCATACTTTTCCCAGGTACTGATGAGGGGCCCTCCGTTCTCTCTTGGATATGACCCTTGAAAGTTGGAGCTCTTAAATTCATACCCTACATACCTTCCATACTTTTCCCAGGTACTGATGAGGGGTTTTAAGAGATTGGAAACAGTACTTGGGTTAGTTTTATTACTTTGACCTGGGGGTTCATTTGCGAAGAATCTACCTACTTTACAAGTGTCTTCAAGAAAATTCGAGTTAAGTGTAAAGATTTTCTACCATCTAACAATTATTAAATTTAATATTACTGTTTAGGAGGATTTAAGAAATTTTATTCATACAAGTGTTTATGCTACTATGTCAACATTAGAGAGTGTTATGAACATCCACAAAGTGATATTTGAGAGAAACAATATGAAGTATGACCTTATGAAGACAATGTCATTGCATAAACTGTAGCTCTCACTTTAACCACTGAAACGTAAAGTTCCAAATTGAATTTGTCAAGGACAAACTTAATACCCAGCCTCTGTAGGCTCCTCCATACGATGAATGTATTTCTCTCTCCCTCTCTCTACCTTTCTATCTCGTTTAGGAAGCGGAGGAGGAGAGAAGAAGGAGGGTGAGGTGAAAAAGAGAGGGAAAGAAAGAAGAAGATCAGGTCGAGTAGCTTAAGGAGGAGGAAGAAAAAAGAAAAAGAAGAAGAGAAAGAGGCGGTGGAGGAGGAAGAAGAAGATGATGAGGGAGGGTAAGAGAAGAGAAGGAGGAGGAGAAGAAGAAATGGAGGAAGAAGAAGAAGAATAGAAGAAGAAGAAGGAGTAGGAATAAGAGGAGAAGAAGGAGGAGGAGGAGGAGGATAAGAAGGAGGTCGATATGTCCTCTGATACTTTTTTTATTATTTTTCTTTCAAAATACTAGTCGTAAAAGAAGAGTCGAAAATAAAACGGTGGATTGTCCTCTATTTTCTTTTAAAGGGAGATTTTTTATATATTTTTCTATTATCGCAATGACTTAATGGTCTGAATGCCCTAGTCTTTTTGAGAAAACGGGTGAAACAGTTTTGAAATACGAAGTAGCTACTTTATGTCGATACGTAGATAGACAGTTTCTAGGGCCAAAACGATACATGTACAATACTGTACATACTATGAGAGATCACACTAGGCACTAGGTGTAGTTTTCTGTGTTTTATCTTCATTATCATATTTTTCTTCTTCTTCTTCTTCTTCTTCTTCTTCTTCTTCTTCTCCTCCTCCTCCACCTCTTTCTTCTCCTTCTTTGCCTTCTTTCGGTCCAACGAGGTAGGCAGGTGGGCGTTTGTCACAATCCTCGCTACGTAGGGTGTTAGACTGATCTTTTCTTCAGGCTAGACAATTGGTTTTGTTGCAAATACTCGTACCTCTTTCACTATTTTTTATAATTTCTACCACCTCTATTTTCTCTCTCATTTGTTTATTTGTTTGTTTTTCTCTTTCAGTCCATGTTACCCTATTTCTCTCTTTCTCTCCTCTCTCTCTCCTCTCTCTCTCTCTCCTCTCTCCCTCTCTCTTCTCTCCCTCTCTCTCTCCTCTCCTCTCCCTCTCTCTACACTACCTATAGCTTCCTAGGTCCATTTTTTTTCTCATTTGGACTTTCCATTATTTGCTTTGACCATTACAAACACTATACAAACATGTAATTTTCTCTTTTTCTCTTACTTCCTTTTATTAATTATCTTTATCAAAAATTGTGACGTTAGGCCACCCACTAAACAGTAAAACAAACTCTCTATTGCATTTCCACAGTACATTAAACTTTGCAAACATTAAAAACTCATATAAACAAACATGCGGGGAAGCATAAAAATGACTCTTAATATCTAGGGTAGGCAACGTGCAACGCTCCATTAAAAAGAATAAAATCCTCAAGTTTTTATCCTCCTTACTTTCATGGATGCGAAATGTTTGTTCTTGGCTTTTATTAAATTTATAAGTATTACTTAAGTATACATATTATTAAACTTTATTTTATTTATTTTAATATTTCATTACAATTTCTTGTATAGGTACATATTTATAACTATTCATAGATTTCGATATTATGTAGATAAATACAGGTAGGTACATATTTCAATTTTCATATGTAGGTTAGCTTTATCGGATTCAGTTCACGTTAGAAGAAACCACAAGTGGGCGTTCGTCATCAACAACTACCTACTTCTTGCTTTCTAATTATTCTTCTTGAAACAATATCCAATACAAACAATGAACAGAATTCCTTCAAGGCTATGTTGCTTTCTAATTATTCTTCTTGAAAAAATATCCAATACAAACAATGAACAGAATTCCTTCAAGGCTGTTTGCATAGTGGTCGCAGTTATTATTGGATCTAGGTATTTGTTTTTCAACCAAAATAACAGATTTAAAAATAACAATAAAACCCTTGGGTGGAAAATTGTTCATCATTTTCTATTATCAGTTGATAAACAAAATATCAACATTTTATAGATAGCTCCAAAACGTCAACAACGAAGAAAAAGTAAAAGGAGATTAAAATATTAGTGGACTTGTAAAGCTTATACCTCAAAAGAATCGAACCTTATGTACACCTATGTACATCATCTAAAACGCTCTGTCTATTGATCGAGTGTGCCAAAACTTTCTTCATTGAAAACAAATTTGTAATTCAACTCCGTAGCAAAAGTCCATAGGGATTCGAAATGAAAGTTAACAATAGCATTCATAATTTTTCAGATCATGTTGAGTTTAAAACTACAAGAGATACTAAAAGGTACGAAAAAAACTTCGCAATTTTATTCGATGAATTCAAGGTAACTATCAAGAACTTTATTAATTTAATCAATAAGTTCAAACTTCAAAATAAAACTCGGTACACAGGAAAAATTCAAATGTTTTGAGCTAAAGAGGAAACTTTCCGCATTATAATTCCTGTTACACTTAACCCGACCATGATGGAGGGGTTCACGAATATGATTGTTACAGAATAGTTACATATGTCACGTTATGTGCCTATAACTCTCAAACCTGCCTAATTCAACTGTAACTTGCCTAATTGGTTATTAGGTTATTACTTATTACAGTTATTACTTTTTAGCATAAATTTTACTATACTATACTCATATAAATTTAGCATATCCATCAAGTAGCTTACTTTATGTAATTGTACCTTTGAACAATTTGGCACATCCACTAATAAGAACAGGATCCAAGTACTCTTAACACATAGATGAAGCGAAGTCCTACTTTATAATTATTTGCTTTGTTAAATAAAGTAGGTATATTACATTTTCGGTCCTTAATACACAGATAACTCTCTGGACACGACTGGGTTAAACAAAGAATCAATCATTTTTTCCCCTGACAAGTTTGCCTGAAGCTCATTCCATAATTCTTCACGGCTGACATACCAATAATACGGATTAACTTTGAAACTAAGAATACTTTAGTGGATTGACTTCAGGATGGGAACTTATAAGTTCGAAGAAAGGAGCTTTGGAATTCTGAGAAATATTGGAAAACTTTCCGAATAATCCTGTTCTCAAGTTTTTGCCCTCCTCTGTGATTTGATTAGGATTATGCAGTTTCTGTTTGTTTTCCGCTTTTCCTTAGTATTTTCATCAAGGTTCTTCTGTATGTACCTACTCGTATAAACATGATCTTCTTGGAAACTAGGAAATTGAGAAAGCATAATTGGTAGGTATTATGCTCATGTATACGTTAAATCTGTTCTAAATGGTATCTAGCAAAACTAAATAACTCGTTGTCTCTGATACAATTTACAAAGTACTATACGTATTGCTGACCTATTAGATGGAATTTCAAAAACAAGATGCAACAAAGTAACAGATACCATTCCAAAGCAAGAAGCCAATCACCAAGCCCTGAGGCATACCGTAATGTCATTCCTACAAATGACTAATCGACGATAAAAGATATACAAGTCAAATGCCATACAGAAGCCAGGGTATAAAACGCCTCCCTCAGTTCGTCTCCATGAAATGCTATAAATAATAAAGATATCTTTTGATAAATTGTTATTGTGAATAGCCTTCCCTTCTTCTCCTCTTTCTTCTTCTTCTTTTTCTCTCTCCATCTCTCTACATGTCCTTCACCTTCCCTCTCTCTTCCTATATAGGTATAAAAGTGTTCTTCTCTTTTCTCTTCTCTCTTTCTCTTTCTCTCTCTCTTTCTCTTTCTCTCTCTCTTTCTCTTTCTCTTTCTCTACACCCCTCTGCTTCCTTCTCTATTTCTTTATCCCTTTATCTCTTCTCCCACCCCTCTCTTCTCCTCTGCTCCCTTCCTCTTTCGTTCTCTTCAAAAGGATTGTATGGTTTGAAATGATTGCTGCAGGGGCTTCCGAGGCAGGTTCATTAGAAGGTTTTAATGGATTCAACGTGTATAATATACGTATAATTCATCCATAAGGGTACGTATACGTATAATTTAATTTACTGTACCTATATGTGTATGATTTATATATAAAGGTATGTATGTATAATTTATGAACATACAATATGTATATGGCCACTGCAGTCTGATGAGGTCATTGAACCTGGAAATGTGTAAATATGTGACCTCAGATTCGCGAATTTCACAAGTCTTTAACATGGACATTGACTTAATTTTAGACAACAGGATTCATTTTTATGATAGGTATTATTTTTTAAAATGCCTGAAAAAATATAAAAATCATTTACAAAAAACAATTTTTAGGCAATGGGTATCTTTTACTGACATGTTTTTCCTTTTTTTCCCCCTTCTTTTTTTTAATAGGAATCTCTAAGAAAACTTTTTTTGTTGAAACAATAAACTGGCTATCCAATTTCAACAAGATTGAATGATAATAGTGGTGTGTTTTGAAGTAGATAATTCTCTCGCGTTTTGTAAGTCGTAATCGGATACCCCTATAGAGTCTCGTTCTCTCTCTCTCTCTCTCTCTCTCTCTCTCTTTCTCTCTCTGTCTTTGTCTACATACCTATCTATCTTTCCTTTTTCTTACTCTTTCTCCACTTTCTTTTTCTATAAAGTCTCGTTTTCTCTCTCTCCCTCTCTCTTTCTCTTTGTCTATCTTTCTATGTATATTTCTTTTTTTTCTTATTCTTTCTTCCTCTCCATTTTCTTTTTCTGTCTTCCATTTTTCCTTTCTCCTTCTTCTTGTCTTCCTCTGTATTTTCCCCTTTTTTTCTATTTTCTCTCTACCTTTCTCCATTTTTTCTCATTGTTTCTATCTCTCTCTCCCTCACACACAATTCTTACCAGTTTGGTCTAGGTTCTGCACATTTATTTTCGAATTTGTTTCAGAAGATAAAATTTCTGTGGTAGTTCCCACACCACATCCCTTGTCCCTTATCTACAAAAAAAAGCAATTTACGAACCATACCAGCACACAAACAAACACACAGCAAACATGCTCGTACAATGAGAGATTACATACAAATGCTCAAGTTCTTTTTTTTTACAGATGGAAAAAAAGTAAACTTTTAGCAATTTTTCCAGATGAACTTTAATTAAACAAAAAAAAAAAAAAAAAAAAGAAAAGCGCCCTAATAAAGTCCTTTCTCATCGTTTTATTATTTTGTATAAGACTACCTACCTACTTTCTTTTTCGGAATTTTTGAAGGCCTGATTTTTTATTTTTATTATTTTTTTCCGGACCGAAAAAAAAAGATCATCCCAACACCTCCCTCTATTTCCAGCCCTGGCCTTCACACACATTCACTTCTTTTTTTGGAACACATTTTTCTTACGTACTCTCAGGGGTGGCTTAAATAATAGTTTCCCCCAGTAATGCCCCTTATCTGACACGCACACATCTTCCTTTATGTTCCCTGGTAGTTTCCTAATGGACCCTCTCTCTCTCTCTCTCTCTCTCTCTCTCTCTCTGCTTTTTCTCCACACAAAGAAACTCTGAAGAAACAATGATAAGAAGAAAATACGAAAAACTTGAACTTTTTTCTTCTTTTTCAAATCCTCCATTTTACGAGACAAAAAAAAACCTACACTCTGTGAATTAGGACGTAAGTTCAATGTATGAAGGAGCTGATGTTAAATTGAATCTAGAACATTTCTTATAACATTACTCAATTTTATAAACTAACAAATAAATACTTGAACTTAAAGCAAAACAATGTACATACATTTTTACTGTTCTTTTTTTTACCAATTATCCTTAGACTCCATTTAAGGTAGATTTTAGGGAACAGCATTATTTACCTGCAACAATAAAGGAAATGCATAAAATTAATAAAATTTCTATAAATTACAAATAATTACCTAATTCTCACTGATGTTTATCTCTCACTCTCTCTCTCTCTCTCTTTCTAATTCCCCCCTTTCATTTTCCTCCTCCAACTCTCTTTCTCTCTATCAACCTTTTCCAGGGTCTTCCTTCCCTCTTTTTCACTCCCTCTCTCTCTCTCTCTCTCTTACTCTATGCGTTCTGACACAAGATTATCATCCTGATTAAATCCCAGTTCCATTTATCCCAGCTTTTCCTGCAGGTGTGACAAGCGAATAGCTTTCCATAGTATTCCTTATTCCATGATTCAATTAGTCATTCTGTAATTGTAGGATTATTGGAAGAGAAAAGTGCAATTTGTTCTGATTCACTAAAGCAGTGGTTCTCAAATATGGGGGGGGGCGCCATGCAAAAATGGGGGGGCCGTTGCCAAATGTACCTCATGTACCATAGGTACAATCTATGTTAAATAAAGAGAACGAGAAACACTCGTTTCATTTCAGCCTTTGAAGAATACACGATTTTTTTTTTCTTTTTTCGGGCAAAATTTATGTACAAACAGAATTTAAAAAGTTTGCTTCTTTTATTTTTCGTCCCAAAAAAGAGCAATTTAAGGGAAAAGAAGAAGAAGAAAGTAGAAAGTTGCTTACAGAGGCACAAAAATGATAAACTATCTCCAGGAGAGGGGAGGGGGTGGTTAGGACCAAGATAATGGGTGGCGTAGGTAGGGGAAACATAGGGGAAGAGTCCTTGTGTTGGGGAAGGAGTGGGTTACCCGGAGAACACCGCCAAAGAAAGGGAAGGGAAGTGTTTTTCGTTCCTTTAGAGAACGACAAACACTCGTTTCATTTCAGCCTTTGAAGAACACACGATTTTTTTTTTTCTTTTTTCGGGCAAAATTTATGTACAAACAGAATTTAAAAAGTTTTCTTCTTTTTCTCGGTCCCAAAAAAGAGCAATTTAAGGGAAAAGAAGATGAAGAAGAAGGAGAAGGAGAAGAAAAAGAAGGAGAAGGAGAAGGAGAAAAAAAGTAGAAAGTTGCTTACAGAGGCACAAAAATTATAAACTATCTCCAGGAGAGGGGAGGGGGTGGTTAGGACCAGGATTAGGGGTGGCCTAGTTAGGGGAAGAGTCCTTGTGTTGGGGAAGGAGTGGGTTACCCGGAGAACACCGCCAAAGAAAGGGAAGGGAAGTGTTTTTCGTTCCTTTGTGAAAAATTCTTCAACTGAAAGACTCAATTTTTTGTTTATTTGAGAAGGGAATCATGATTATTTGCAGAAGATAAAACGTTTCTTTTCTTATCCGCGTTCTCTACCTCCTCTTCTTTCTTCTTCTTCTTCTCCTCCGCCTTTAGTTCCATACTATAATGTACCTCAGGATGGAAAGTTGTGATACCACACCAGATTTTTTCCCAGTGAAAAGTAAACATCCATAAAATGCACTATCCTCTCAATGTTTTCACAAACCTGATGCAAATTATATACAATCTAAATAGAGATGAACCTTATAATAGCATACACATGCTATCCGTCTTCTTCTTCTCCTCCGCCTCCTTCTCCTCTCCTTTTCCTCTTTCTTTCCTTTTCGTTTCCACCGGTTGGCAAAATGCTTTTGTAAACAAAATTAGAAGCGTATGCTATGTGTGTGAGGGAATTCAGATTCTCCTTTTCCTCCTTCTTTCCTTTTCGTTTCCACCGGTTGGCAAAATGCTTTTGTAAACAAAATTAGAAGCGTATGCTATGTGTGTGAGGGAATTCAGATTCTAGAAATAGGTAGAATACGTTGAATGGGTTCGTAAATTCTTTTATAATGGGGCTCAGCCATTCTTTTTACATAACGAGCTCGAGACTTGTCGAAAGCAGAGACGCGAAAAATTCACGAAAAGAAAACTTGCCTTTGAGAACTTTTTTTTGAGCCCATTTCTAAAATGGGCTTTTGAGGAAAACTGGTAATAATATGATTACAGGCAAGACTGCATTTTCAAAAGCAATTTTTCAACTTCTCCTCCGCCTCCTTCTCCTCCTCCCCTTTTCCTCCTTCTTTCCTTTTCGTTTCCACCGGTTGGCAAAATGCTTTTGTAAACAAAATTAGAAGCGTATGTTATGTGTGTGAGGGAATTCAGATTCTAGAAATAGAATGCGTTGAATGGGTTCGTAAATTCTTTTATAATGGGGCTTAGCCATTCTTTTATAATGGGGCTCGAGACTTGTCGAAAGCAGAGACGCGAAAAATTCACGAAAAGAAAACTTGCCTTTGAGAACTTTTTTTTGAGCCCATTTCTAAAATGGGCTTTTGAGGAAAACTGGTAATAATATGATTACAGGCAAGACTGCATTTTCAAAAGCAAATTTTCAACTTTGCACTTCTTAATATGTTGACGTCACAGCTACTATTATAATGACCAGGCTTTCAATGTTTATCTTCTGTAATTCTTAAAAAAAGGAAAAAAAATGGAACCAGGCCAAGGACCAGGTAAAAGCTTGTTGAATACATTTACAAATTACACTTTTAGCCTTTTAAAATGAATTTAATTTTTCAACTTAGCTCTTCTTAATATGTTGACGTCACAGCTACTATTATAATAACCAGGCCTTCAATGTTTATCTTCTGTAATTATTAAAAAAAGGAAAAAAAAAAAAATGGAACCAGGCCAAGGACCAGGTAAAAGCTTGTTGAATACATTTACAAATTACACTTTTAGCCTTTTAAAATGAATTTAATGTAAATACAGGTGCACAAAAGACAAAAACATATCATTTCATATCCATCAGAGTAAACAGTTCAGCATATTGTGTTAAATTTCGCCCATAATATGAATACTTTAGTCATGAATGAGAAGGCAGGGACAAGGGGAGAGAGGATGCTATCCGGAACTAAAACTATTTGCATAAAAATATTTATATTTAAAAAAGTATACCTACATATATTTTCATGTCTCTCCCCCTCTCTCTCTTTCGTATTTTTTCTCCAAACTTCAAAGAGTGTGTAAACACAGCAGCATTTTAGCCAACCAAACAGAATTGTTGTCCAAATTTTCGCTGACTGCAAATAGAGATAACAAGCAGCTGAAAAAACGGAGGAGTTCTCCCTCCCTCTCGTTTTCTCTCTCTCTCTTCCTCCCGCTCTCTCTCTCTGTCTATCTCGCTTTTTCTCCAAAGTAAACACAGCTGCATTTCAGCCAACCAAAAGAACTAACAAAATGTTGTCCTGCGTATACATAATACATATGCATTTGTGCCAGTAAGCAAGCGTCTCTGGAAGTCTGGAAGATTATTTGTTTTTGAAAGAACGAAGTTTGAAATTTTAACTATAAATTATACATAATTATGTAAATAATAAAGTTGTGTTAAGCATACTTAAATGTGTGTCACGTTTCCCCGCTACACTGAATTTTACAACTTTGCTTGGACTTGAAAAACCAACCTCCAGATCCAAAGTCCACCGCGCTAACCACTACGCCACTGAAGTTGGCGTTTCAACTCGAAAAATTTGCATTTAGAAATAATATATGTAGGGTAAGTGTACCATTTATTCGCCCACCTAAAAAACGTACCATTTATTGGCCCACCTGTACCATACGCCACATAAGTCTGAGCTTTAACCTTTCTCACTAAAATGAACCAATAAATTTCGAGAAAAACCTGCCCCCTCTCCTAACCCGAATGTCTCCCTCCCCTTGGAACACGAACCAAAGCCGTGTTCACTTAAGTGAAACAGTGACATAGTGTCAGTCAGTGCGGGATGTTGAGTTTTAACTCGGGGATCATTGTTCTGTTTGGTAGTTTGGCCAGTTTATTTGCCAGAAGAGGCCAGTGAATATCAATAGTAAAGTTTTTAATTCCAAACGTGTAGCCGTCACCATTTCCTTCGTTCACAAACATGGCGCGGTCGGTAGGACCCAAACATGTTCTCCTCCTATCCTACCCTCGTAACCTTTTTCGAGCGTTCGTTTTCCCCTTCTCCTTTTTGTTCTGTTTGGTAGTTTGGCCAGTTTATTTGCCAGAAGAGGCCAGTGAATATCAATTGTAAAGTTTTTAATTCCAAACGTGTAGCCGTACCATTTCCTTCGTTCACAAACATGGCGCGGTCGGTAGGACCCAAACATGTTCTCCTCCTATCCTACCCTCGTAACCTTTTTCGAGCGCTTATTCGTTATTCCACGGCAATCATGAATATTTTTTGAAGACAAGAGGCCTTCCAATGTGGAAGAGGCCTAAAGTTGTGTCCAACCATCGTCGGCCGTTCGTCGATCGATGTCGACTGAACCGTCCAACCATTTGCTTCGTTCACAAACATGGCGCGGTCGGTAGGACCCAAACATGTTCTCCTCCTATCCTATACCCTCGTAACCTTTTTCGAGCGCTTATTTTTTATTTTACGGCAATCATGAATATTTTTTGAAGACTTCTCGTGTGGAAGAGGCCTAAAGTTGTGTCCACACATCGTGGGCCGTTCGTCGATCGATGTCGACTGAACCGTCCACCGTTCACACTGCCTCGACAACATAGATTCACCTCGTCAATCGATGTCGATCGACGGCCGGTTGACTTACGGCAATCATGAATATTTTTTGATGACAAGAGGCCTTCCAATGTGGAAGAGGCCTAAAGTTGTGTCCAACCATCGTCGGCCGTTCGTCGATCGATGTCGACTGAACCGTCCACACTGCCTCGACAAAAGAGGCCTAAAGTTGTGTCCAACCATCGTCGGCCGTTCGTCGATCGATGTCGACTGAACCGTCCACACTGCCTCGACAACATAGGTTCACCTTGTCAATCGATGTCGATCGACGGCCGGTTGACTATGTTTGGACACACCTACGTAACAGGCGTTAACCCTTTGACGCATCTCTGCCATTTTCCCGCTGACACGCCACTACTTTCTGTCGGATTTTATCGAAACGGTTTATCACGTACTGATGATGAATTCATAGTTTTCTGGTTAAACATGTCCCCTTTGGACGGGAGGGGGACATAATTATTATAATGCCGAACATAGGTACGTATGTCCTCGCTAATGGACATGTAGGTACGGTCGTGAATAGTTGAACGTTGCAGGGAGATTACCATTGGTGAAGTATCTTGTCAAATTTATAACCAGAGGAGAGCTTTTTAGGTTGGTGCATCCAGTAAATGAAGTGGATGATGAAAATTTTAGAACTATGGCTGCATAAGTAGATACTTCTTCGGTCTAATCTATGTACAATTATAATCTCATATGTGAATATGATCAATTCTTCGATTATTTATCTGCGGTGACTCAAAAGTTTTGGTTACCATAGGTGTTGCGGTTGGCGATATTTTGACCGCTTTTGGACATATTTCGACCGTTTTTTGGCGGTTTTCAGCTATAGCGACAATACGGTTAGAGATATTGTAAAAGTTAGGGTAAAAGAACACTCAAATAATGGTCGTGAATAGTTGAACGTTGCAGGGAGATTACCATTGGTGAAGTATCTTGTCAAATTTATAATCAGAGGAGAGCTTTTTAGGTTGGTGCATCCAGTAAATGAAGTGTATGATGAAAATTTTATAACTATGGCTGGATAAGTAGATACTTCTTCGGTCTAATCTATGTACAATTATAATCTCATATGTGAATATGATCAATTCTTCGATTATTTATCTGCGGTGGGATATAAATTCCAATAGGCTTTGATTACTCTTACTGAGAATATCAGATGAAGTGATTGAAATTCCAGAGTGGAGTTCGAAGAATAAAATTTATAAAGAGAATGGAGGAACTTCATGGAAAATGTTGAGTACCTACATATTTAATTTGATTTTTTTTTTTTTTTTTTTTTTTTTTTTTTTTTTCCCCCCAAACCAAATGCAAAACTGTCGAGTTAAAACATAGATCTCACTATCGTTCGGTCAAAAATTCCTTTCTCTGTATATTGGGTACTTTGTGTACCTGTGTCACAAAAGATCTAACCAGGTCGCAGTGACCAAGGGCGTTTATTAAAGCCGATGGCCCTACCTTTACCAATACCAATACCTGTATACAAGTTATATTACACAAGACACAAGTATCTAGTCTTCTGTCAGGTAGCAAATAAAATTATTTATTTTACTCGTAGTACGGGATACCTGTAATACCTAGGTACCCACAAGTATAGGTATGTATTCGGTACGGAGCTATTTTATTGTTCTCACGAGTTTCATGTCGTTTAACCTTGGACATTTTGTACCGGCACGTGGAAAAAGCTGTTTTAACAACATTTAGAAATTTGTTTAACCTTTGAACCTTTGTACGAGGTAGGACTTTACTATTAAAACTCCTTTAATTGTGTACATATATAGGTCTAAAAAAAAAAAACGTCTAAAAAAAAGAACCTTTGTACAAACTATAAGAGTTCATTCTTCTTTTCATAAAATTTATTATTATACCTAGGTAGGTTGGTAATTATAATTACATTATGTGGATAAACCAAAGTACTAGTAGCTGATGTAGGAAAAACGTCTCTTATATAAATTCGTTTCAAAAGAAGGCCTCAGGCGTCTTACATTTCACATTGCGTATTATGTTACTTCTCACAGAACTAAGTAGGAACATTATTAATCATACTGACTTTACTCCTCCCTGTTATTGTGTAGGAAAAACGTCTCTTATATATAAATTCATTTCAAAAGAAGGCCTCAGGCGTCTATTACATTTCACATTGCGTATTATGTTACTTCTCACAGAACTAAGTAGGAACATTATTAATCATACTGACTTTACTCCTCCCTGTTATTAATGAGTTTCCTTAAGGATTTGTCACAATATTCTTTATATCTTCCTCTTCCTTGGTTCTCCCCCTCCTCTATTCTTCCCCATATTGCTCGTCACTGTTCCATTCCTCCTTGTTCCTTTCTCTACAATTCTCTTTTCTCGTGTCTCCTCCATCCTCTGTTTTTCATCTAATACGCTTTCTTTCTTCTTATTTATATTATGCTCTACTATTGCTCTTGCTTTTTGTTGTTTCTTTTTTTTTTTTTTTTTTTTTTCATATTCTTCTCTCCCCCTCTATTCTTCCCCATTTCCCCATATTGCTCGTCACTGTTCCATTCCTCCTTGTTCCTTTCTCTACAATTCTCTTCTCTCGTGTCTCCTCCATCCTCTGTTTTTCATCTAATACGCTTTCTTTCTTCTTATTTATATTATGCTCTACTATTACTCTTGCTTTTTGTTGTTTCTTTTTTTTTATAATCTTCTCCTCGTTCCTTCTGTGAATATAACGTACATCGTGTCTAATGTGTTCTCTTCTCTTTTCAGTTTTTCCTTTTGTGTCGAGGAGAGTGTCATCGTTTTAATTTTCCATTTTTATCTTTTCCGCCTCGTCCTCCTTCGCCTCCTTTATTTACTTTCGCTTCTCCACCTTCTGTACGTCTACTTCCTATCTTTATCTTTCTCCTCCTCTCCCTTCTTCTCCTTCTCATTGTCCTCTCATCCCATTTTCTTGTTCGTCATTTCTACGCATTTTTGCTCTTAATTTAGTAAATTATATCCGACACTTTTAAATACAACACACACTTATGTAGGTTCCTTCTTCAATTAAGTCAACTTTTTTTCCTTTCTTTTTTAAGTAAGTACTTTAATGCCAGTACCTATTCTCTCTTAGTGAGCTCATACATATTTACATACTCGTGCGAGTACTCAAGAAGGTTTTTTCCCCCCTTCTTCTTCTTCATCATCATTGTTGACGGCTCAAAGGGGAACCGTCAGATCCCCAAGGTAAAAGGGACAGGGGCAGGGAGTAAGAAGTGATTGGTTATTGGTACCACCACTCTCAATAATAAGGGGTTGGGAGTGGTAATGGGAATCTTCTTTCTCCCTGCACTGGGCTTTCTAGAATCACTACTTGAGCAGACTTTGTGTGAATCACTACTTGTCGGGAATTTGTATAAAGCACAACTACTAGAACAGACTTTGTGTAAAACACTACTTGTCGGGAATTTGTATAAATAACAACTGCTTTACGAGACTTTGTGTGAATTTGAGATCTCCGGGAAAGGAGAAGGAGGAGAAGGAGGAGGAGGAGGAGGAGGAGAAGGAGTGGAGATGACAGGGTAGGAAGAGAAGGATTTTAGTGCCCAGTCAAGTGTGAATGTAAAGATAAGATGAATGTTTAGCAAGGGAAAATACATGTTATGTATATGTATAGTACATGTTTTAATCCAAGCGAAATACATGTTATAATGCAATAATAAATACGTAGGTGTGTATGTGCAAAGGTACAATTTTATGTACAAAGGTATAGATAATGAAAAGTGTTTCGGACCAAGTGAAAAGTGGGAAGCGTCGGATCTGGAAGTTGGTGGTTCGAGTCCGAGTCAAGTAATAAAATTTAAGAACCCCTTGATTATTTACACTCCCTCCTGTTTACCAGGCGAGCGTCATCTTATAATATAAGAACAAGATCCATTCACTCATTCACAGTTCACATTTCATAGTTCACACACTGATCGCTCTATCTCGAGAACCACAACACCTAGCTTTTTCCGCGTAAGTCCTACAGTTCACCTAACCACTAGCAGACATTTGCATGAGGAAAAAATAAATAAAATAAAAATGTAATTTATTCCTCCTGATTACTACCTATCAGATTTTCTTTTCTTTTTACTTTCCTTATCCTATAGGAAGGAAAGTAATGTGATCGGGTCAAATTTTCGATGGTCAGTTTTTAGTGCCAAAACACGTTTTGAGGTCCCTAGAGTCTAAATCCAAAGTTTCAGCCATTGGTCCGTGTGTGTGTCTGTCTGTCTGTCCGTCTGTCTGTGTGTGTGTCTGTCTGTCTGTCTGTAAACAAAATATCTCGAGAACGGTAAGAGCTAGAGACTTGAAATTTGGTATGCAGTTGTCAAATGTGACAAGGATGCGACACGAAACTTTTGGTTAAGGTCGGTGCAACGCTTGGCGGTATTTTGCCGCTTTTTGGCGGTTTTCGACGTAATTTATTATTATCTCGGGAACGGTATGAGCTAGAGACTTGAAATTTGGTATGTAGTTCACAAAAGTGACAAGGATGTAACTCAAAAGTTTTGGTTACCATAGGTGTTGCGGTTGGCGGTATTTTGACCGCTTTTGGACAGATTTCGACCGTTTTTTGGCGGTTTTCAGCTATAGCGACAAAACGGTTAGAGATATTGTAAAAGTTAGGGTAAAAGAACACTCAAATAAGCATCATTCAATAGGATAAGGAAAGTCGTGTGATGTTCACACCAGATTGTTGTTTTTATGACTACAATTTTGGAATACTACTGGTTTGATAGCATTCTTTAAGCCCTTTCTTTTGATAAAATTAGATCTTGAAAAAGTTCGTCGAGATCAGACTTATGTGGCGTATGGTACAGGTGGGCCAATAAAGGGTACGTTTTTTAGGTGGGCGAATAAATGGTACACTTACCCTACTTACTCTTCGTTTGCTTCTTCTTCTTCTTTTACTGCAAGAGGTCTACAGTTCTGTCACACAATTCCAGCGGATATCATACATACATTTTGTGACGAGATGAAACATACATATTTCATCACAGACAAGATTAATAACATTAAAGTAAAAATAATAATGATAAAAAAAACTCTACAAAATGGCCTCTGGTCTTTGTTGAAAAATTGCTGACATTTGGGAATGTGAAAAAAAAAAGAAGAAAAAAAGAATTAATGGACAGTTTTCATATTTTTTTGTAATTTTTTTCATGAAGATAAAAAATAAAAAAAAAAAAAAAAAAATAATAATAATAATCTAAGGTTGGGAATTGAAAGAACTAAACTTCATCTACATGAAAGATGCGGCTAAGCAGCTAAGCACGGTCAATTCCGGGTTATATGAGGGTTAATTTTTAGTCGAATTATGTAACATGTAAAATTCCCGGTGTATGGTTTGAGAATTATTTAAATCTTACTCATTCTTTCCCCTCTCTCTCCCTCTTTCTCTCCCCCCCTCTCTCTCTTTCTCTTCTGGGGGACAAATACCTACTGGGCTGTAAACAAGGATTTTTTTTCTACGGAGGAAAAGAAAGAGAGAAAAGGTTGGGTGTAAGAGTTATTGTGAATCCTGACATAACGCCCTAATAAAGTCCTTTCTCATCGTTTTATTATTGTGTATAAGACTACCTTATACTTTCTTTTTAGGAATTTTTGAAGGCCAGATTTTTTATTTTTATTATTTTTTTCCGGACCGAAAAAAAGATCATCCCAACACCTCCCTCTATTTCCAGCCCTGGCCTTCACACACACTCACTTCTTTTTTTGAACACATTATTCTTACGTACTCTCAGGGGTGGCTTAAATAATAGTTTCCCCCAGTAATGCCCCTTATCTGACACGCACACATCTTCCTTTATGTTCCCATTGCAGGTTTTATGTCCTTGGGAATTACAAGCAGTATTCTTTAGCATTAGATTTATCTTGTTTTATTTTTGAAATATATAGTTTATTTTTTTATTATTTCAATTTTTTTAAAAGTAGGTACTAAAAGAGTTTAGGGCCCACAGCTTAGTGCCCGAATCCCTGAAACCTATCTTCCGCCATCCGCCCTAGAATAATTACCTATTGTGCAATCACTCCCTCTCTACACCCTAGAATGAACAAATGTTTCATCTCTCCTCTCTCTCTCTCTCTCTCTCTCTCTCTCTCTCTCTCTCTCTCTCTCTCTCTCTCTATCTATCTCTTTGAACAATTCAATTAAACTTTATTTACAGTAAAATATAAATACAAATAGGTATAAAAAATAATTTAGTTTGATAAATTTTACACAAAAATAACAAAAGCTTTCTCTTTTTCGCAACCAAAGTACCTACACCTTTTTTCTGTGGGAGCAATGGCCTGAGGTTGCTCAATACAGAGAAATCGCCTTGCTTTTATCCTGTAGGAAAGAAAGTAGAGGGATTTTTTTTTTTTCTCGTTCATTAATCCTTGGTGGTTTAAGCGAAGACTAATGGAGTAATGGACCTCGTATTCTACCAGGGGCTTGGTTTAAGAGAAGGTTAAACCTCAGGAGCCAGAATTCATTTCTTTTTTTGGGGGACAATTGAACAATTCAATTAAACTTTATTTACAGTAAAATATAAATACAAATATAAAAAATAATTTAGTTTGATAAATTTTACACAAAAATAACAAAAGCTTTCTCTTTTTCGCAACCAAATTACCTACACCTTTTTTCTGTGGGAGCAATGGCCTGAGGTTGCTCAATACAGAGAAATCGTCTTGCTTTTATCCTGATGTAGGAAAGAGAGTAGAGGGATTTTTTTTTCTCGTTCATTAATCCTTGGTGGTTTAAGCGAAGACTAATGGAGTAATGGACCTCGTATTCTACCAGGGGCTTGGTTTAAATAGGTTGGTGCATCCAGTAAATGAAGTGGATGATGAAAATTTTATAACTATGGCTCGATAAGTAGATACTTTTTCGGTCTAATCTATGTACAATAATAATCTCGTGTGAATATGATCAATTCTTGGATTATTGATCTGCGGTGTATAATCTCATGTGGCCAATACTGGGGTTTACCAACTCGGGCTTGAGATAAAACGAGGATTTCCCTATATGGGTACTTGGCCAGGTCAATCTCGATTGAACTCAATCCTGAGACAATCCGTAGTAAAACAAACAAAAAAAAAAAAAAAAAAAAACCGGATTTAAACAAATCCCGGGAAAAACCGTAATAAAAAAAAAAAAAAAAAAAAAAAAAAAAAAAACTCAGTACAAGTGTTGTCTCTGAGAATGTTTGAAGACTAATAATAACAACACATTACGAAAATGTAGGAAAAGCTCACAATCACATCATTATATCACAATGTCAAAAAACAAAAGCTACAATATTCTTTTTCACGCCGACACGACAGAAGGAAAACCCCAATTTTCTTTTTTGCAAACATATTTCAGAACAATAGCAATATTTCAGAACAATATCGGAATTTGTTATCAATGAAATATTGGCAAAAGCAAAGAATGTTGTGTGAAACAGAAGGCGGTAACCAGAAGTATCGAACTTGCCCAATCACTTACAACGGTGGGAACGGATTTCCCAAGGCAATCGTAACTGCTCGCAAATTTGTTGTCAGAGAAAGAAAATTGAAAAAAAGGAAAGCCTGATTGAAAAAAAAGGATAGACTTCTTCAAATAGGAGGAAAAAGTGTTCGGAAAATGCCTGATCCGTCCTGGTACAGAGTCTCTGTTTCGATGAAACATTAAACTCTTGAAAGTTTTTTGTGATGCGTTTGTCTGATAAGGGACTCAAAACGTCACGCTGTAACTGCTGAGATTTTTGTGGAAGTTTTTAGTCAAATCTGGTAGCCCGGATCTGTCTCAACCAGTCTGAGTAGAACCCGAAAAAAAAGCTAGCAGTACGCGACTGCCCAGATGGTCATCCATTCGGACAACACACAAGGTTGCTCAACTTAACTAATTGGAGTTCAATAAAAATTCAAAAACCTCTGATTCAAAAAGGACCGAAGAATATAGTAAGGAAGAAAATAGGGCCTGTATTTTTTACTTCTTGGTGAAAGTGTCATATCGGATGACTATGTCGGCGTCGGATACTTTCAAAGAGTATCGAAATGTTTGTTGTAAATATCTATCTGTTGTTCATTATTGTTTTATTTTTCCCATGTCTTGTGTTCTATTATCTATTTTTTTCGTGCTTATGTTTAGGTCTTACGGTTTAAGAAGATTCTACTTATTTTAGGGTGTTTTAATTTTTTAACTTGTGGGTTCATTTTATTACGGTTCTATCATTGTTGCGATTTTCAATGTCTTAATAGTTTTGCACTTCAGTTTGGGTGAGGCATTAATTTGATATTATTTAAAAGGTTTCAATCATAAAAAAAAGGTTCTTGGGAATTCTCAATTCTTAGAATTTAGAATAAGTCACGTACGCGTTATGTAACAAACAATTTGTTATTTTTTACCATTGAATGAATAGGCTTCTGTGACAGGTTGCCATTTATCTCCGCGGGGGCCGGGGTGAAAGGGGGCCCCTCGGAGAAGAAGTGTATCGGCAAAGTCTCTTTATTTCATCATTACCAGATGTGCCCCTGTGTTTTTCTTCTGATAGGACTACTTCTCAAGTTCAATGGTGTAGTGCTGTAGTGGTTAGCGCGGGAGACTTCGGGTGTGAAGATTGGTGGTTCGAGTCAAAGTCAAGTCATGAAATTCAGCCAAGTGTTTCTATCGGGGGACATTGGTGATAATGAAAATCCATGCTTTAATAAAGTTGTTCTGCCTCGGTGTCGTAGGTGGTCAATAGTCTGGTAAACAGGAGGGCGCGAGTTCAATCCCACAGACGATGTATGTAATTTTGTCCTCATTAATTGGAGCATTTTTTGGTCCCATAATAATAGAGGGTATAGGTTTTTGTGGAAATTTATTGATTCATTTTAGTGGGAATTTACCTTATCTAGTTCTAATGAAGACTCTCAAGAGTCTATTTTTACTACAATCTCTCAGAAATTATTAGCAATATTAGGTATTTATTCTTGAAAATTGCTTATTTCCGAACGTGGGTACTTCTCAGTAATCCAGTTTGGTTTTATTACTCCCTTACACACATGGATTTCTTGCTTCTAGTGCAAATAAATAGATAATAAACTTAGTCTTCCTAGGTGTTCACATCACTCTCTGAACTTTTTCAAGAAACCATGGGAGTATAATATGTGAGAATACTTATTCTTTACAGTCACCTATCACTCTTTCAACTCCTTTGAAATGAAACGTCTTTTAATTGTACAGGTGACATCATTAAAAGTTAAAAGAAAATTCAGCCAAGTGTTTCTATCGGGGGACATTGGTGATGATGAAAATCGATGTTTTAATAAAGTTGTTCTGCCTCGGTGTCGTAGGTGGTCAATAGTCTGGTAAACGGGAGGGCGCGAGTTCATTCTCACAGAAGATGTATGTAATTTTATCCTCATTAATTGGAGCATTTTTTGGTCCCATAATAATAAAGGGTAGGTTTTTGTGGAAATTTATTGGTTCATTTTAGTGGGAATTTACCTCGTCTAGTTCTAATGAAGACTCTCAAGAGTCTATTTTTACTACAATCTCTCAGAAATTATTAGCAATATTAGGTATTTATTCTTGAAAATCATATTCTTCTCCTCGTTCCTTCAGTGAATATAACGTACATCGTGTCTAATGTGTTCTCTTTTCAGTTTTTCCTTTTGTGTCGAGGAGAGTGTCATCGTTTTAATTTTCCATTTTTATCTTTTCCGCCTCCTCCTCCTTCGCCTCCTTTATTTACTTTCGCTTCTCCACCTTCTATACGTCTACTTCCTATCTTTATCTTTCTCCTTCTCATTGTCCTCTCATCCCATTTTCTTGTTCGTCATTTGCTGCCGTATATTATACTTTCCGTACTGCTTTTCTCTCTCCTATTATTTCCGAACGTGGGTACTTCTCAGTAATCCAGTTTTGGTTTTATTACTCCCTTACACACATGGATTTCTTGCTTCTAGTGCAAATAAATAGATAATAAACTTATTTTTCCTAGGTGTTCACATCACTCTCTGAACTTTTTCAAGAAACTATGGGAGTATAATATGTGAGAATATTCTTTACAGTCACCTATCACTCTTTCAACTCCTTTGAAATGAAACGTCTTTTAATTGTACAGGTGACATCATTAAAAGTTAAAAGTCACCTACGCATTTTTGCTCTTAATTTAGTAAATTATATCCGACACTTTTAAATACAACACATACTTATGTAGGTTCCTACTTCAATTAAGTGAACTTTTTTTTTTCCTTTCTTTTTTAAGTACCTACTTTAATGACAGTACCTATTCTCTCTTAGTGAGCTCATACATATTTACATACTCGTGCGAGTACTCAAGAAGGTTTTTTCCCCCCTTCTTCTTCATCATCATCATCATCATCATCATCATCATCATCATCATCATCATCATCATCATCATCATCATCATCATCAACATCATCATCCGACACTTTTAAATACAACACATACTTATGTAGGTTTCTACTTCAATTAAGTGAACTTTTTTTTTCCTTTCTTTTTTAAGTACTTTAATGACAGTACCTACCTATTCTCTCTTAGTGAGCTCATACATATTTACATACTCGTGCGAGTACTCAAGAAGGTTTTACTCCCCCTTCTTCTTCTTCTTCTTCTTCTTCATCATCATCATCATCATCATCATCATCATCATCATCATCATCATCATCATCATACAACTACAACTTTTGTTTCTTTTTTCAAAGAGATCTTAAAAGGAACCCTAACAACGGACGTCTTATCGTTACCAGACCAAAGAGAGAAGGAGGACAGGATAGGAGAAAGCCAGCCGTTCCGAGAACAAATCTTACCAGTATACTTTTGTATAAATAAACAGGGGCATAGGGGAGAAGGAGGAAGAGGAAAAGGAGAAAATAACAAGGAGGAGGAAGAGGAGAAAAAGAAGAAGCAGAAGAAGAAAAAAAAGAAGAGGAGGAGGAGGAAGAAGAGAAGGAGAAGGGAAATCTGTTGCCTTGCTTTAGGATGAGAAGATACCTGCTTCAATATTTAAAGTGTCGTGGAATAAAATTATTTTTATTGTATTTTTTTTTCTAGAGGTGATGAATATTATTTATAAACACGGAGTCATCTTTCCAGGGCTGTTGATTGTGTTCACTGTTTATTTTTTAATAGTTCACTACTGTAGTTTATTTTTTTGTTCGTTGTGTTTCTGTTGATTGTGTTCACTGTTTATTTTCTAATAGTTCACTACTGTAGTTTATTTTTTTTGTTCATTGTGTTTACAGTTCATTTTATTGTGTTCACAGTTCATTTTGTTACTAGGTACGTGAATACAAGCAGGTTATCTAAATTGTTCGACAATGGTAAAAGAATCAACCACAGATCAAAACAAAGATAACACTTGCAGGAATACTCGTAGTTCCTAATTCATCAAAGAAAGCTCAGCACTTCCTAGCTCCTAAAAAGGGTGGGGGTATCGTTTTCCCCGAGGTACCGTTTTGCCCCGCCTTCCCCCAATGCTGTCCGAACGACATTGCTCAGTGCTCACACCAATCGTACCTAAATAGTACATAATAAAGATGAATATTGCTGTCATAGTATGTTAAATACATACTATCAAGTCACACAATACTGACAACTTAGTGAAGCCCGCGAAGCCGCACATTGCAAGCGTATTCGCGCGACTGTTAGTAGCTCGATACCGCCTGTAATTTCCTGTAAATCAAACCTATCAAAATGATTTATACTGGAGTCGCGCGACTTTTTTCATCTTCTAGAGGGTGAGAGGTCTCTATTAATTTCATATTTTTGGATTTACAGGCGGCATCGCGCAACTATGCGCTACTAAAAGTCGCGCGACTACGCTTCAATGTGCGGCAGGCCTTATTTACTAGCATATGATATGCTGGTTTCATAGGGTAGGTATGTTTTTTTTTTTTTTTTTTTTTTTAAAAAAAAAGGGTTTTACGGGGG
>NW_007378505.1:38623-56157 GCF_000475195.1 Diaphorina citri
TTTTTTTTAAAAAAAAAAAAAAAAAAAAAAAAAAAAACAACAACAACAACATAGAAGTCGCTCCCAAGTTTTATGTCAAGGTACACCTACCAATTACGAATCACCAATGTCACGAGACACTAAAGAGGTGAAAATTTTACATGTCAAAAAGTGAGGGACGCAAATTTCTGACCAAATAATGTGTTAGAGCTCGTTTAAAATATTTCGAGTATGATAAAATTTGACCGTTTTCATACATAAACCCACCCAACAAATTGTTCTGTACAAGGGGCAGTAAGTGTTGGTTTGATACTTCTGGCTTGTTCAATGAATTACCTATGTGTGGATTTAGGGAAAATGTGATCAATGATCATAGGAAATTTCATTTATTGTAAAAGGTGTTCATTGAGAATTTGGTAATCAATTTGCAATTATTGAATTGGGCTGAAAACGAGAATTCTGTGAAAAACACTGTTGACAAATTCATGTAATGCACCTAACTACTCGTTTTCCATAAAATTCAATGATTAGGATAAACCTACACAAAATTAGTGAGTCTTTAATCAAGGACCAATTGTTTAAATTAAAACGGATAATGCGGACAGAGTCGGTCCTGTAGTGGAAAAAAATCCCTTGTTCAACCCACAATCTGGTGAGTAAAAGGAATTTTTAATTGTGTTAAGTACTCTTAAATGCTTGCTACAAATATCGTTCCAAAATTATTACACTTAGATCCAATAAGTACATACACAGTTGTGGTTCCTGCTTGGTAGTTGGATATGATTTTCTATAGACAAATACAGAGACAAATACTCGTCAGGGCCAAGCAACAGCTCTAAGTTATTTTCATTGCTGCTGACGATAAGCTTGGTGACGGGGTTCCATTTGTTTTAAAGGAAGGAATTTTAATTGTGTTGAGCATAAATGCTTGTCACAAATGTCGTTCCCTGCTTAATGCACTACGCTAAATTTTATGACTTGACTTGGACTCGAACCACCAACCTCCAGATCCGAAGTCCACCGCGCTAACCACTACACCACTGGGGTTGGTGTTCCATTTGTTTTGGGACCCATCACAAGTAGAGTGCAACACAATCAATCACAAAAGAATGCACACATGTCAGATAATATAAACAAAATGGCTGCAGGAAGAGAAGAAAATAAAGTAGAAGGAAGAAGAGATGGAAGACATGGAGTTAAGAGAAGAAGGATTTGAGAAACGGAAGGAGAGATAAGCGAGGAATAAAGATAAAAGAAGCAAAGTACCAAGAAACACAATGTGAAGGAAGGAAGATAGAAAAAGAATTAACAGAAGAATTTGCCAAAAGAAGAGGAGGTGTAAAAGAGGTAGTATGTACGTATATAAAAAGTGGAAGAATATAATATTATGGAGAGGAAAGAAATTGAAGAAAAGAAAAGGATAAAAAAGAGGTGATGATTAGGTAGGTATAATGGAAAGAAGATTGTTTTACGTGGAAACAGAAGAAGGATAAGAATTAGAAGAAAAACAGAAAGTCTAGTCGAGGCGCGGAAAGAATAGAAAGACATAAAAAGAAAAATAGTTAATAGGAAAATAAATGAAGGAAAAGATGAGAGTGAGTAATAAACAGGGACATAGGGGAGAAGGAGGAAGAAAAAAAAAAAGAGAGAAAATAACAAGGAGGAGGAAGAGGAGAAAAAGAAGAAGCAGAAGAAGAAAAAAAAAAAAGAAGAGGAGGAGGAAAAAGAAGGAGAAGAGGAAATTAAGGAGAAGAAGAAGAAGAGGAGGAGGTAGAAGAGAAGGAGAAGAGGAAATTAAGGAGGGGAAGAAGAAGAGGAGGAGGTAGAAGAGAAGGAGAAGAGGAAATTAAGGAGAAGAAGAAGAGGAGGAGGTAGAAGAGAAGGAGAAGAGGAAATTAAGGAAAAGAAGAAGAAAAGGAGGAGGAAGAAAAGAAGGAGAAGGAGAAGGGAAATCTGTTGCCTTGCTTTAGGATGAGAAGATACCTGCTTCAATATTTAAAGTGTCGTGGAATAAAATTATTTTTATTGTATTTTTTTTTCTAGAGGTGATGAATATTATTTATAAACACGGAGTCATCTTTCCAGGGCTGTTGATTGTGTTCACTGTTTATTTTTTAATAGTTCACTACTGTAGTTTATTTTTTTGTTCGTTGTGTTTACAGTTCATTTTATTGTGTTCACAGTTCATTTTGTTACTACGAGAATACAATCAGGTTATCTAAATTGTTCGACAATGGTAAAAGAATCAACCACAGATCAAAACAAAGATAACACTTGCAGGAATAGTTCCTAGTTCATCAAAGAAAGCTCAGCACTTCCTAGCTCCTAAAAAGGGTGGGGGTATCGTTTTCCCCGAGGTACCGTTTTGCCCCGCCTTCCCCCAATGCTGTCCGAACGACATTGCTCAGTGCTCACACCAGTCGTACCTAAATAGTACATAATAAAGTTGAATATTGCTGTCATAGTATGTTAAATACATGCTGTCAAGTCACACAATACTGACAACTTTGTTAAGCCCGGCCTAAAATTGGAAGCGTAGTCGCGCGACTGTTAGTAGTCGATACCGCCTGTAATTTCCTCTAAATCAAACCTATCAAAATGATTTATACTGGAGTCGCGCGACTTATTTCTTCTTCTCGAGGGTGAGAGGTCTCTATTAATTTCATATTTTTGGATTTACAGGCGGCATCGCGCGACTATGCGCTACTAAAAGTCGCGCGACTACGCTTCAATGTGCGTATTTACTAGCACACGATATGCTGGTTTGATAGGGTGTGTTTTTTTTTTTTTTTTTTTTTTTCTTTTTTTTTTTAAGACATTGCTCATCGCTGAATTAGATTAACAAATTAATCAACAGAGATAAAACTCGTGTTAAACCAGGATGCGTGTGGGAAGAGATACAAGTGTTTTACGATTGTTTTAGCACTCGTTTATTTTGTTTATTTAAGTGTCTTTCTGCTCAAGGTGTTTTGTGTTTCGAGCTTGATGGTTTGAGGCTCTTATACCTGTGCTAATAAAAGATTAATCTTCGAGACTTTTTTGCTGAATGGACTGAAAAGTGAACTGAAAATTGCGAGACCTTGAGAATATCTCAAAAAATGTCTGCATGGTAAGGAAGTTACGTACTGTTGGCTTTTTCCGACCCCACTTTGACTGGGTGAGGTTGATATGAGAAGGCAAGTGACTTGTCCCCAAATAGGGGGTAACACCTACGTCACTAAAATAAAGACCTTATAAAATGACTTTAAACTTTAAAGCTTTAAACCCCTGTAAAAAGAGTCCCTTTGCCATTTTCTAACTTTCACGTCTCTAAAAAGAGTAGCCAACAAGCCGTGCATCCAAATTTGCCAGCAGGACATACATAGTAGTCCCCAGATTCAGCAAATAATACTCAGAGAGAGAAAAAGAATTTTGTATCAATCATAAATGCTTGTCACAAATGTCATTCCCCCTTAATAAACTACCCTAAATTTTATGACATGACATGGACTCGAACCACCAACCTCCAGATCTGAAGTACACCACTCAGATGACCATCCGTTCGTCTCCTTCGCTCAGACTCGAAAATCACGTCAGAAGGCTTCGAGGCAACATTGGAAACAAGCAATAAAAATAAATTCAAACACAAAAAAACCCATCTCAAACAAGTTTCATCCCAAGGTGTCATAATAAAGTTGAGTACGTGTTAACAATGCTACATATCTGAGCTATGTATTTGAGTCCATGCTCAGTCAACGAAGTATGTATCTCGATAGGAAGAAAACAAATTTAACACATCCTAAACAACACATATAACATTGCACTTTGGTATTATTAGATGTACAGAATTTGTACGGGGTGGAATGGCGCGACAGTCTGGCTGAGAGACTATAAACAGAGGGGACTATAAACAGGGAGTATACTAGTCCAAATTTCCCTATGCTATATCAATAGCGAAGTTTGAGTGCGAAGGGCTTGAGGCAAAACCAAATGTCAGCCCAAAATTGATCACCTCAGGGCTGACGAAAAACGCCGAACCCGTCTACACACGGGAAAAGATCCGATTTTTTTCCGAATGTCCTGTAGGGAGTAATGACTGTAGGCAATGTAATATAAATGCGAGTGTTCCCACTACACACGACACGATTTTTTTTTCCGAACAAGTGGGAGCAGGCTCTCATTCGATATTAACTTTGTACTTACCTGTAGTCAGTAGTATTTTCGGCGGTCTTGTAGGTGTAGGTTATCACCATGAAGAGGAGGAGGGGGGGACCAAGTTTTATTTCAAACTTCAAAGAGTTATTGAGAAGAAAAAAAAATACATAAACTTTTTAACCATTTTTTAATAATAATAAAAAGAATAATAAGGGAAATAAAAGTTAAATAATAATAAATAATATAAAGAGAATAAACCAGTAGGACAAAGGGGCGGAGGGGAGGAAGAAAGAGAGAGAAGAAGAAGAAAGGACAAAAAGGAGAGAGAGAGAGAGAGAGAGAGAGAGAGAGAGGGGGAGAGAGAGAGAAAGGAAAGAAGAAAAGGATTTTTTTTAAGTATTAAGAGAAATATTTTTCCCCTGTCCATAATTAACCTATCCTTAGGAGGAAAAGAGAAAGGTAGGTAAGAATTAAGAATATAGAGGTTAGGAAAAAAATCATCTATTTTTTTAAAAAAATAAATAATGAAAATTTGGGAAGATTCGAAAATTTCGGATTTCAGTGGTTCGGTAGAAGGTAGAAGGGCTCAATCTGGAGAATCCTCCCACTTTAAACAAAACAAAAAAGAAAGTTGAGAGTACAGAGAAGTTCTGGGAAAAGTAAATTTTCTAGAGGGAGAGGAAGAGAGAGAGAGAGAGAGAGAAGAAGTCCCGTACGTCACGTCATGTGTGGGTAGAATTTTCATTATGAATTCTTCTCTGAATCTGATTTTATTTATGCTGCAGGATGCAGGTGTTAAAAATAGAATTCCTCGTTCGTTGTTCCAAGATAAATTCCTGGATTATAGATTGAATACTTGTACCTGGTATTATTCTTATTCTTTTGCCTCTTTTGCATCCTCCTTTTCTTCTCTTCATTTGTTCCCCTCCCCATTCGTCTCTTCTCCTGACGTTCTTCTCTTCTCCTTTTACCTCTTTATTCTTCAAATTATTTGCCTCTTCTTCATCTTCTTTTTCTTTTTCTTCGTCTTCTTCTTCTCCGTGATCTTTGCCTCTTCTTATGTGTCTCTTTTTCTTCCCTTTTACGTTCTTGACGCCATTAAACTTTAAACGTTGAAAGTCAACACACACACTAAATGCAAAGTCCCGTGCTTCCTTGTTGAATATTTACATTACACTCTAATACTAATAAATGTTAATAAATTTATTAATATTACCTACAAAAGTATAAAAATATAATCAAAGTAACAAAATCCAAGAGAGAAAAAAAAAAAACACTAAAATGGTTGTCAACTGTAGGACTCAATTTCCACCCGGAGAAATGTAGTATAGTCTCTTACAAAGCTAGCAAAATCAAATATGACTATAAATTAGGGGCCTCTAGAATTGCTCATCACAATTCTAGAGTGTGTAGATGTTTGTAAAAAAATCATAGGAGAGATAGAGCCTGATAGTAGTTGGGCTGTAAAAACAAGGCTCTTTTCACGAATGCAAATTAGTTCAACAAAAAATTCTGTGAACAACAATCTCCGTGTTGAGTCCCAAGACAAAAGAGCAAAAGACCTTTACGACATTTTTCGGCACTTTTACTTTCTTATCTACAGAAAATAAAAATAAAAAATCCTACAAAATTTGCTAAATGAGCGACATATGACTGTGCCGGCAAAAGGAAAGTGACGACCTCAATTTTGAGTCGTCAGAGTCGTCACAATGGCGTCCCAGTAGAACATTACCCAAGTCTCTGTAGAGCACTAACTCGCTGTGCTATGTAGAGCGTGCAGTGTGTAGAGCAGGGATTCCCAAACTTGCTCAAGCCACGGACCACTTTTAAATTTCATAATTTTCCACGGGCCACTCAGCAATCCCTCCCCCTCCCCCCCTCAAAAATAAAAATAGAACACGTGAAAAGATAATAAGTATATGTATGTACTTTCAATATAAATTAAGGGGGGGGGGAGAGGATAGAAAATGATTCGTCTCCTTCTTTTGGGACCACCTCGTGGACCATTTGAAACCTTCTCGTGGACCTCCAGTGGTCCGCGGGCCAAAGTTTGGGAGCCCCTGGACTGTAGAGCAATATATCCCTGACTTTTGCCACACATCAGATAATCTTCAGTGAGGATGCCCAGAAAACACGAAGGGGGGAAAAACTGGATATTCTAAGGATATTTCATTTTTTATTCATCCCAGTGGGGTTTCGTTTTTAGGGTTCTAACAACTATTAGAAGAGGAAGGAAAAAGTTTTCCCTATCTCACTCTCACCCCCGTATACAGAATGGTGTCAGACTAAACAGACGATTTTGAAAACGACTTAATTCTTCACATAGCTGGTGATAACAGGACGTTGAATACACCAATTACCAAGGGATCACTGAATTGGTTATGTTATACTGGTTTTGGTGCCTGAATGTGTAATTGAAAACACGTGCTTCTGGCTATTTCTGGTTGTACTCAAGCCTGTTAGGGTTACCTATTTTAAAGGGCTAAAAATAATAATTAAAATAAAATATACCAATACATACTAGCCAGTTGAAACAGAAGACCTGGTGGAATTACATCCCTGTGCTTAAGGTATACGTCCACAGGGTATACGGTATGCGACATACGTCCACACGGTATACGGTATGCGACATACGTCCACACATAGGTATACTATGTACTCGACGACCGTTGATCGATGATCAATCGACGAGGTGAATCTATGTTGTCGAGGCAGTATAGACACTTTCAGTCGACATCGGCCGTCGACGGAGAGATTTCTGGAATTTCAATGGTGTTTACTAAGGCCAGCCACTCTCTATCATGAAGACCTGACACGAGGACCTTTTCAGGCGCACCTGTCAGGTCTACCTGATAGTGAGTGGCTGGCCGAAGCTCTAGCGTCAGCGGCAAGACGGTAGAGTGACAATAGCACGTTGAATGCTCCGGTTCCCATTACATTTTGTAAATGTAAATGCAGTTTCTTTGTGTTATTATGTCACAACTTTGGTCCTCACAGAAGCATTTAAGGATTTTTCCAATATCTCAATAATCCCAAAATCCAATGTTTACCTACCATGCAGGCACCGGTCGCTATGCGCATTTATCTGTCATAGCTACTCATTTTCCTCACGAGGCTGAGTGGGCCCCGCAACAGCCAGTCACGGAATTTCGAGTCCCTTCAACAATATTCCTACTGGGAAAATGAAAACAATTGTAAAACAGAGTTATTACACGAGTATTAAGATAGCTGTCGGCTTTCTAACAATACATCGATACCTACACGCTTTCCTTGGTTCTGTAATGATACGAAGACCACATACGGATAACATAATGTAATGTCTTTGTTACGGGTTTCTCTAAACAATAAATTGCACACAAAAGACGATACTAGAAAAATGCCACAGACACCCGGGTCTCCCGCGGGCAAAGCGAGCGCAGTGACCACTACGCCATGGGAGCTGACACGCCATGGGTTCCCATTTTACCACTGAAGTAACTTAGCGCGTGGTTGGTATCCGGATGGATGTCGATCTAGGTATTTGGGTACTCCTGGCTTTTCCCGGCCCCACTCAGGCTGGGTGAAGTTATAGTGAGCAGGGGTTCAACTTGTCGCAGGGTGGCGAGTAAATCTTCCGGGACGAAAAATCTTGTAAGTTATACAGTGACGAAATTTCATCACAAAATATCCATTTGATGAAATGATTGGTCAAAGATTATTAAGGGCGAATGACCACGCCAGTGGCTAGCTGTTAGAGCCCTCATTAAAAAAAAAAAAAAAGATTATTAAATAATGAAGACCTACAATTTTCATCTTCTTGAGAGGAAATTTTTTTTGTAGGTCAACATGAAACTGGTCAACCCTGGAGTAAGTATTCGTAGAAGCTTAAGCCATCCTTTTAGGGCTGTTTGCCCCTTCTCCTAAGCCTCGGAGTGGGCTTTTTGTGTGCGGAGTTATGCAGTTAAGCAAAAAAACTAGTACTGGAGTAAGTATACCTATACTTGACGAAACCAAGGGAGAGACAATGTTTGTCAAAATCCGTTCTCAATAGCTCCCGAGAACCGAACAAGCAAAGTGTTTTGTTTGTTTTGTTTCTCTGAAGTAGGAGCACAACAGCTCAAAAGAGATTAAATGCTGCCCTCCCCGTCAGCACGAGATAGGGCGACAGCTTTGCTGCTGCTGCTGCTTGGAGCTGTATTGTCAACAGAACGGATCAGCAGTTTATCTTGTAGATACAAGTACCGAGCTGTTATGCATCTGCATAAAATTAGCGAGGGTACTTTGAAAAAATAATAAAAAAATGTGACGAGATGATTTTTTTTTTTCTAGGGGTACGGGGCAAGGGTTGGGGTATGGAATGTTCTAGTGTTGCACTGAGAAAATATGGGTGCGCTCAATCGAGTGACTGGGTTTCGGAACTCTAATATTGAATTCTATATCAGGAAGCTCGTTAGTATAGCATTTCAAAAACATAAATCTAGTATTTTTTTCTGTGTGGGTAGAAATAGACGAAGTATGCACTTGAAAACATAGCAAAAGGTCAGTACCTAATGAGTACTTAGGTGCATACAATACATAGTTATAACGAGCTGGCAGCTGGGTAACTGTTAGCTTGAAACGTAGGTAGGTATTTGAACAATTAAAGCAATATGCGTAGGCTACGTTTTCGCAAAAAACCCACTTGATTCAAGGATTTTCCAGGTAAAACGCAACTATCATGAAGCAAAATGAATTAAGGTTTCTCCAAATTTGAGCACATTTGCGTAGGGGATAGAACAGCCTTGTAAATTATTTTCTCAATAAATCAACAAAACCTACCTTCAATATTATACTATCTGAACCGATGAACTATTACCACCCGAACTGACAAATGAAACATTATGGCTAAAACTGTACCTATACAATAATCTACACAATACGTATCAACGCTTATCATATTCATTAGGATAGAGAACTTCCTCATTCGAGATAGAGGTACTAGGTACTACCTAGCCTAATATAAATTAACCACAGATTTCGCACTAAATTCCGCTATAAGGTACTTGGGATTGATGGAGATTGATTTGAATCAGTAATTTCAGGCACTTATGGAATAGGTAAGTTACAGTATGCCCCAAAAGTCCCTGTCAGCCTCGATAACATGTCAAAAGCTAGAATGTTTCAAGTCAATTTTCCCCCCAAGAGAGGTAAAGGCCTATGACCGAAAGATCTTTTCAGAATTATTATTATTATTTTTTAATCTACAAAAATCCATAACTCCGGCTCTGATTATGAGATTAACCTCAGACTTATACCAAAGTGGGTACTTTATTTTAAAGCATCCGAACCGGGAAAAAATTGTCTATCCATTTAGGCCCCCTTTTCCAAACACCCTGTACATAATAATCATGCCGTGCTCTTTAGTATCGCCCTGACACTTGATCTCTGTCTCACTCTATGGATGAGGTTAGAAGTCTAGGGGTATCACTTCGAATCTATTTGAACATTACCTTGATTATTAGAAAGCCAAGAGAGAGAGAGAGAAGGGGAAAAAGAATGAAACTTTTATAAAACTTTTAAAGAGCATTTTTCGATTGAAACTTGTCAATAGAGAGACTCTGTGTTGATGAAAAAAATAATAACGAAAGAAGAGAATGGAGAGTTGAACTTTGAGGAAAAGAAGAGTAAAAGGAAGTGGAGAGCAATTGGAAACCAGAAAAATGGAAAGACAAGAAATATACAAAGGAGGGAAAGAGCAAAACTACAATACACCTCGTTGAAGAAAAGCGAGGAAGATCAAGTAACGAAAGAATAGAGGGAAAATAACACAATGTGGTGTATTAAATACAGAATTTTTGCAGACCTCAAAGAAAAAAACAAAACCACACTATTGGTGGAAATACTGGGACTGGGAATCAGTCTGGTGTTGCTTTTGTTAGCATTGGTGAGATGGAAAAAGGAAACAACTTATACAGAAAAAAAACAAAAAAAAACTGACGGGCAAGAAAGAGAAAGAGAGTATGACAGAGAGAGAGAGAGAGAGAGAGAGAGAGAGGAGTTAAAGAGAGAGAAAGAGAATAGAGAGAAAATGAGCGAGAGAGAGAAAGAAATAGAGAGAGAAATAAAGAAAGAAAGACGATAAAAAACAATTTTAGCTTATTGTTTCTTGTTTGAATATTAACTTGACAAAATTTCCTTGTCCTTCTTCACCTCAATCATTCTGAATTTTCAAAAAAAAAAAAAAAAAAAACGGATAGGAGAGGAAGGAAAAATGGATGCCCTCCCCGTCAGCACGAGATAGGGCGACAGCTTTGCTACTGCTGCTGCTGCTGCTTGGAGCTGTATTGTCAACAGAACGGATCAGCAGTTTATCTTGTAGATACAAGTACCGAGCTGTTATGCATCTGCATAAAATTAGCGAGGGTACTTTGAAAAAATAATAAAAAAATGTGACGAGATGATTTTTTTTTTTCTAGGGGTACGGGGCAAGGGTTGGGGTATGGAATGTTCTAGTGTTGCACTGAGAAAATATGGGTGCGCTCAATCGAGTGACTGGGTTTCGGAACTCTAATATTGAATTCTATATCAGGAAGCTCGTTAGTATAGCATTTCAAAAACATAAATCTAGTATTTTTTTCTGTGTGGGTAGAAATAGACGAAGTATGCACTTGAAAACATAGCAAAAGGTCAGTACCTAATGAGTACTTAGGTGCATACAATACATAGTTATAACGAGCTGGCAGCTGGGTAACTGTTAGCTTGAAACGTAGGTAGGTATTTGAACAATTAAAGCAATATGCGTAGGCTACGTTTTCGCAAAAAACCCACTTGATTCAAGGATTTTCCAGGTAAAACGCAACTATCATGAAGCAAAATGAATTAAGGTTTCTCCAAATTTGAGCACATTTGCGTAGGGGATAGAAAGTCTCTTAATAGAAGACAGGTATTAAAGCTATTTGAGTACCTATTCAAAAATTCTTCCATTTTGCCTCAGGTCCAAGAAGTGTTTCTATAGGATATTAAGATGTTTTAACCTGACGTGATCACAAGCAATAGGTGCACCTTAATGACTGCCTATAGCTTCTATAAGTAGATATCCATATCTGTCTTAAGTATGTATATCATCTATGTATGTACGTCTTATCTGTCTTAAGTATGTATATCATCTATGTATGTATCATCATTATCGTCGTTGTCTAAGATAAGACAGAATACTTCCCATTTAGATGGTGGGCCTATTGGGTTTGAATCACAGCTAAAAGATTAATTTTTCAATACCTGAATCCATTACATTTTATTTAAGTAAGTACCTGGTAGGTAAGTAGGTTAAGCCCTACTTACCATTTTAGTACCTACTTATAGGTATTGAAAATTTCCAATGTACAAAACGTGACATAAAACCTCGTCGTAATCAAGGTCTTGGAGCTCTTGCCACTTCTGCTGTAAAATGCCTCGAGCATTGACCTTGGCTCATTGGTTTGGAAACCACGTGCCTCTCCTTCCCCTACAGCTTTCATAACACGATGGTTTATCATCTATTATTTACCGCAGAAAAAAGTACAAAACCAAGGTTAAACGCTTTTAAAGATTAAAATTTTGAGTGCAACCTTCCTGCTTCCCGGAGGAAATATGGTAACAATGAGAGAGAAAAAAATCTGGTGTGAACATCACACGACTTTCTATTACATTTGCAGAATACGTAGGTATTTGAAAAAAATTGTTGACACAAAGGAGTATCGAACCCGCAACTTCTCAACTGTAAGTCGGACAGTTCTAAAAGTTTCACCATTCGATTCAGCGTGAAAAATCCCATGGGATCAACTATTCACATGCTTACTTGTTAATGGTTCACAAATAAAAGGGAAATTTGTTGACACAGGGGAGTATCGAACCCGAAACTTCTCAACTGTAAGTCATAAAAGTGAAATTTGTTGACACAGGGGAGTATCGAACCCGCAACTTCTGAACTGTAAGTCAGAGAGTGCTAAAAATAGCACCAATCGATTCCGCGTGAAAAATCACATGGGATCAACTATTCACTTGCTTATTTGGTAACGGTTCACGAATAAAAGGGAAATTTGTTGACACAGGGAAGTATCGAACCCGCAACTTCTCAACCGTAAGTCAGACAGTACTAAAAGTAGCACCATTCGATTCGGCGTGAAAAATCACATTGATTAGAATATTCACATCCAAATGACCAAATGTTTTCGATGTCTCTTACCGTTTATACGAAATAAGGGTTAAGCAAAAATGACTTTGGTTAATATCAGGATGGGTGACAATCCGATTTTTACCAAATTGTTACAGTCGCGTCCTTAGACCATACCGGGATAGCATACCAAATTTCATCGCTCTAGAAATGTTCCGCTCTCGACCAACTTTTTGAGTTTCGTTTATGTTTTTAGTTTGATAAATACAAGTTCGGCCATGCCTTTTCCAGAAGTTTGGCCATGCCTCGGGATGAACTAGCGGGCTTCCGGAGCGAAGCGACGGAATTCAGCTAGTCTTATATTATAAGAACAAGATCCATTCACTCATTCACAGTTCACATTTCACATTTCACACACTGATCGCTCTATCTCGAGAACCACACCACCTAGAAAGCTGAAATTTGGTAGGAATATTCTTTTTATGGTCTAGGTGTGCAATAAGAAAGGATTTTGCGAAAATCTACACCGATCCTGAGATATGATCAATTTTTGATCGCTGAAATCTCCATAAGAAATACACAGAGTGCAGAGACTGCGGGATAGAAAACTTTTCCTCGCTCGCCTAATATTTGAGTTTCGTTTATGTTTTTAGTTTGATAACTACAAGTTCGGCCATGCCTTTTCCACAAGTTTGGCCATGCCTCGGGATGAACTAGCGGGATTCCGGAGCGAAGCGACGGAATTCAGCTAGTTATGCATAAGAGCATGGTACATAAAAATACATTAAAATCGCTTCCTTCTCCTTGCTGTTCCTACAAGAAGTTTTTCCACTAAGAGTTATCGATCGAGAGGCAGCAGACATACTTGAGCAACTGATTGTTATTTTCAAATTTCTCGTGGAAATCTGAAGAAGGAAAAATAATCTCTTTCGTAAGAGGCTGTATGAAAAAAAAAATCAATCTCTTACTAAATATCAAGTGTAGGCTCTGTATCTATACGTGTTCTTGAAGAATAATGTCCTTACAGAGGTTCATTCGTTCATTATAGGTACAGCTTAAGGAGCTCCTTTACTTGCGCCAAGTAGTTCCAATTACAGCCTCCTCTCAGACAGACGATGACTTATTTTGTTTCCTCTCAATTGAAGAACCCACGTTTCCCCCAATGTCTATGGAAGCAGGCTTAAAAATGAACTTGAACTTCCTTCCAACTTTCAACTCCGCAGCAAAGGATTCGTTGTATTTCCGGAAAAAAAAAAAAACAATCTTTTACTAAATATCAAGTGTAGGCTCTGTATCTATACGTGTTCTTGAAGAATAATGTCCTTACATCAGAGGTTCATTCGTTCATTATAGGTACAGCTTAAGGAGCTCCTTTACTTGCGCCAAGTTGTTCCAATTACAGCCTCCTCTCAGACAGACGATGACTTATTTTGTCTCCTCTCAGTTGAAGAACCCCCAATGTCTATGGAAGCAGGCTTAAAAATGAACTTGAACTTCCTTCCAACTTTCAACTCCGCAGCAAAGGATTCGTTGTATTTCCTGTTCCAATTACAGCCTCATCTCAGACAGAAGATGACTTATTTTGTCTCCTCTCAGTTGAAGAACCCCCAATGTCTATGGAAGCCGGCTTAAAAATGAACTTGAACTTCCTTCCAACTTTCAACTCCGCAGCAAAGGATTCGTTGTATTTCCAATAGAGGGTAGGTATAACCTTGTTTTTATAATAGTCTCCTTTATTGTCAAGGGCAAGCAATAATGTTGGCGCCATTAATAAGTCCTGACATCAGAGGAGACCGCAAAATTTATTAATTAAACACCAAACTTTGAAACCCCTCTTCTTCCTTCCCTCTCTTCCTATTCCCCATTCCTCTCTTCCTATTCCCCATTCCTCTTTCCTACATCTTTCCTCTTTCGCTTCTTCCATTTAACTCTCTGTAGTTCTTGCCCTCTTCCTTCCTGCTCCTTCTTTTCTTCCCACACTACATTACACTCTAATAAATATTAATAAATTTATTAATAGTACCTACCTACAAAAGTATAAAAATATAATCCAAGTAACAAAATCCAAGAGAATGAAACACTAAAATCATAGGAGAGATAGAGCCTGATAGTAGTTAGGCTGTAAAAACAAGGCTCTTTTCACGAATGCAAATAAGTTCAACAAAAAATTCTGTGAACAACAATCTCCGTGTTGAGTCCCAAGACAAAAGAGCAAAAGACCTTTACGACATTTTTCGGCACTTTTACTTTCTTATCTACAGAAAATAAAAAATCCTACAAAAATTTGCTAAATGAGCGACATATGACTGTGCCGGCAAAAGGAAAGTGACGACCTCAATTTTGAGTCGTCCGAGTCGTCACAATGGCGTCCCAGTAGAACATTACCCAAGTCTCTGTAGAGCATTAACTCGCTGTGCTATGTAGAGCGTGCAGTGTGTAGAACAGGGATTCCCAAACTTGCTCAAGCCACGGACCACTTTTAAATTTCATAATTTTCCACGGGCCACTCAGCGACCCCTCCCCCCCCCTCATTCTTATTTAATGAAAATGATTCGTTTCCTTCTTTTGGGACCACCTCGTGGACCATTTGTAACCTTCTCGTGGACCACCAATGGTCCGCGGACCAAAGTTTGGGAGCCCCTGGACTGTAGAGGAATATATCCCTGACTTTTGCCACACATCAGATAATCTTCAGTGAGGATGCCCAGAAAACACGAAGGGGGGAAAAACTGGATATTCTAAGGATATTTCATTTTTTATTCATCCCAGTGGGGTTTCGTTTTTAGGGTTCTAACAACTATTAGAAGAGGAGAGGAAAAGTTTTCCCCATCTCACTCTCACCCCCGTATACAGAATGGTGTCAGACTAAACAGACGATTTTGAAAACGACTTAATTCTTCTCATAGCTAGTGATAACAGGACGTTGAATACACCAATTACCAAGGGATCACTGAATTGGTTATGTTATACTGAATATGAAATTAACTTTTACTCTTCACTGGTTAATTTCATATTTAGTTACTGATGGGTCTACCATCAATATGTTATACTGGTTTTGGTGCCTGAATGTGTAATTGAAAACACGTGCTTCTGGCTATTTCTGGTTGTACTCAAGCCCGTTAGGATTACCTATTTTAAAGGGCTAAAAATAATAATTATTATTATTAATCGTATGGTAGGTTATATTTTGCATCAAAAGAGGACAAAAAATAAGTACAATACAAAGATAAGATAGAACAAATGGACTAACTACCTAACTAAACATTGAGATCTAATTGGTTAATGTAGTTAATTGCACTTTGGTTCAAGGTCGAGAAGTCCTTTAAGTCATAATAAAAATAAAATATAGAAATACATACTAGGTAGTTGAAACAGAAGACCTGGTGGAATCACATCCCTGTGCTTAAGGTATACGTCCACACGGTATACGGTATGCGACATACGTCCACACATAGGTATATTATGTAGTCGACGACCGTTGATCGATGATCAATCGACGAGGTGAATCTATGTTGTCGAGGCAGTATAGACACTTTCAGTCGACATCGGCCGTCGACTATGTGTGGACGCAGCTTTACAAAACGCCTCCTCCCTTCGAGTCCCTTCAACAATATTCCTACTGGGAAAATGAAAACAGTTTTAAAACAGAGTTATTGTACGAGTATTAAGATAGCTGTCGGCTTTCTAACAATACATCGATACCTACACGCTTTCCTTGGTTCTGTAATGATACGAAGACCATGGCACATACGGATAACATAATGTAATGTCTTTGTTGCGTTTTTCTCTAAACAATAAATTGCACACAAAAGACGATACTAGAAAAATACCACAGACACCACTCGTAACTTTAAGACCAATACCTTTTTCAAAAACACACTTTATATAAAAAACCTATCCCTTGTAAAAACAAAACAAAAATATTGCGGGTTTTTATAAAACACAAAGAAGGGGAACCCCATCAACCTTTCCTATCCCATCAACCTTGGCTCTCCCATCAACTTTACCTATCCCATCAACATTGCCTACCCCATCAACTTTTCCTACCCCATCAACCTTTTATATCTCATCATCAACTTTACCTATCCCATCAACTTTGCCTACCTCATCAGTTCCTATCCCATCAACCTTCCCTATTCTAATATCATACTAGCCACATAGGGAAGAGAATTCCTTGTACGCTTATGCCAAATGGATTCTTCTCTGGAGTTCTTTCACAAAGGGGATGTGAGATTATGTTACATTTGAGTGTTTAGAAAATTACACCTTGTACGCTTATGCCAAATGGATTCTTCTCTGGAGTTCTTTCACAAAGGGGATGTGAGATTATGTTACATTTGAGTGTTTAGAAAAAGCACTACGAAGGAAGAAAGACATGTTGCGAGTATTGAAATAAATGCCATACGACATCTTGTGGAAACAGAAGGGAGAAAGTTATTTGTTCCACTTTTGTTTTAACCCGGGGTTATGATGGAGTCTAAATGATTTCCAGTCATGGGAGGGGAAATGATTTCCAGTCATGGGAGGGGAAATGATTTCCAGTCATGGGAGGGGAAATGGAGGAAAAATACAGAAACGCATCCGGAGGGATCGGGAGAAAGCTATGAAATAAGAGAAACAGTGGCGTATTCTCCAAAAATCGAAAACCATGGCAACTTTTTTTGTGCGCTAATGCAACGCGGGGTTATTATGGGTTCCCCGGGGTTATGATGGAGTCTAAATGATTTCCAGTCAGGGGAGGGGAAATGGAGGAAAAATACAGAAACGCATCCGGAGGGATCGGGAGAAAGCTATGAAATAAGAGAAACAGTGGCGTATTCTCCATTGAAGCTTTTAAAGAAATCACTTTCTTTTCCTTTATTTATAGAGTTTTTTCTCACCACATCCCACCCATAGTTTCCACTTACCGAAAATTGTAAGTTAATTGTTAAGTTATTCGGTACCTTCTGGACATTGAAAGTAGGTATAGTTTTTAAAAAATATATAAGGGAAGAAATGAGTTTTTTTTTTCCGAGAAATCGATTTTTTTTTTTTTTTTTTTTCTTTTAAAAACGTTCCACTATGGGTAATAAAGGAGAAAACAACACAGACAATGTACAAAAAGGCACCTTGGTATGGGCTGTATATGAGTAGGTATGAGAGTAACAATGCAAGCTTCTATTCCAGAACTTTCATTTTATACGATAGAATGTAGTATTGTACCTATAATGCATTAAGAATTGCTAGGATAGGTTTTTTTTTTTTTTTTTTTTTTTTTTTTTTTTTTTTTTTTGTGGTTTTTATTTTTTTTTTTTTTTTGTGGGAAAAAATT
>NW_007378505.1:56477-101477 GCF_000475195.1 Diaphorina citri
GGGCCTCCCTGCTGGGTCGAAGCACTTAGCACCTTCGTATTCTCATTCTTATTGATTTTTAAGTTCTAGAGATTCGTTTTACATGTCCTGTTTTAGATGTTAAAATAAAATGGGATGTATATCTATCATGGCTATCATGATTACAGCGGTATCTTTCATCTAGCCAGTTTATAAGGTCCTTTGCTCTGAAAAAACCGCCTCTTTTTATTGCATCTAATTTTTTAGCCCGTAGTTTATTCGATCATGGTTAAAGAATACCTTTGTACCTACCTAATTTGTTTAATATTCAGTTTATTATCATTCTTGATTTGATTTTTTGATTTTACTTTCATGTAATGATTTAAAATTAAGACTAGAGCCCGTTCTCCCTTTATTCCCATATAATGTTTAAGTCACCCATCCATTTATTGGCCTTGTTCGGCGTAGCTTAACATAGGTGACGCTAAAATCGGTCTTAAATGATCGACTGAAGTGTTATCTAAAACTTTCTGGCTTTGAGTTCATAGGTCGTCGCGACAAATTTCAAGATCAGGGCTCATTTGTGTGAGAAAATGTGAAAAAAATCCCCCAAAAACCAGTTTTTTTGGCTTTATGGTTTTCTGGACAAAATTTGCACCACCATTTTCGTGTTCCTGGTAAAAAGACCTTTAATTTGATATATAGGTCGACTAGGTTTGGATAAGTCCTTCTATGGGGACAGACAGACAGACTGACTGACAGACAGACAGACCGACACCGAAGCGAATACAATAGTCCGTCCCTTATACCTTTTATATTACTATTGTAATAATAAAGGAAGGACGGACTAAAAAGAGGAAAACTTGTGCGTGTAATGTGTGTCTCATGGCTTGTTTTGTGTTTTTTGTTGCCTTTTATTTTACTTTTAAATATTCATTTTCTTTTACTTCTAAGAAGAAAAAATGGTACCTACTTTATTTTTTGACATTTAAAAAGTGTTTTTACTTACCTACCTACCTATGTACCTACCTAGTTAAAAAAAGAGCTTTTTTGTCAGACAGAGAACAAATAAGAAAGAAGGCAGGCAGGGCCGGATTAGCCCCCCGCGGGGCCCGGGGCAGTTTCAAAGGCGCGGGGCCCCCAGTTTGGGCTGATCGAACTTAAAATTTTCCCATTTCCTACATCTTTCCTCTTTCGCTTCTTCCATTTAACCCTCTGTATTTCTTGCCCTCTTCCTTCCCGCTCCTTCTTTTCTTCCCACATTCTCCTTACACTTTTAGTTCCGCCAGAACTTTAATCTACAGAAATCTCACCAGCTGTTGCGGACCAAGTTTTTCTTCAGTTTTCTTCCAACACTCTTCCCACATTCTCTTTACACTTTTAGTTCCGCCAGAACTTTAATCTACAGAAATCTCACCAGCTGTTGCGGACCAAGTTTTTCTTCAGTTTTCTTCCAACACTCGCCAGAATTTTTTTCCTACCATTTGTTTCGGATGCCTTTGAAAATGAAAACTTGAAGAAACAATATACTATGTAAGTATGTATGTATTTCCCATTTTATGCAGCAGTGTTTTTTCTTCTTGTTTTACGAGAAAGGAAGAATCACAATGGTAGAAAAAAGTGAGGAAAGAAAGGGAAAATGATGGAAATTCGTGAAATGTTCACACAAAGCACATTATAATATTTGCGTTCTTTTGAGCGGGATATTTATTGTTCCAATGCGGAAAAGTTCTTGCGTTTCTGGTGCCAAAAGCGACAAATTTTGTGGGAAATGCAACCTGGATTCATGTTCTTTGTCTAATTTATGTCGAGATGTTTTTATTACTTTTTTTTGGAATATTCCAGAAAGGAAATTTACGAGTAGCTCAGTAAGATTCTCTGAAACTCGTTTCAGAATTAGGACACAGGGCTTGAGGGCTGCCAAGGCACAGATCAAAAGTTCGAGTTCGAGTATCTTTCTTCTTTCAGTTCGTTTTTCCTGCTTAAGCAGGGTCTCAACGATTTCAGTCCATCCTGTGTTCCTTCCACCGATTTGTTCTACATTCTTTTTTCTTCCAATGAAGAGTTTGTGATTCCCCGAGAGCAAATATTTCAAGCAAAACGCGCTCGTACCACTCGTAGCCCAAGGTCTAGCAAATGGAACCTAGCGCCTAGCCTCGTGCGACCTATAAAAAGATAACAGAAGCTAACTATGCTGGCATTCATATTCTCTATTAGCTGGAGCATAAAGCAGGTATAGTTATACACGGGGCCCATACAACTATTCATTATCAGACTGAAAAATGAGAAATTTTTGAACAACGTGAACAGAACAAAACAAAAGATTCTGCATCGCATTGTGCATTTGTAAACAAAGAGCCTGTGGAGGAGAAAGAGAAGGGGCTTATGATTATAATAAAGCGGCAAATCCAGAGGACCGAAGTTTATTATTCTCATTGTGTATTGCTAAAACTGTCCCCGCCTGCAGTATCAAATTTGCCTATCCCATCAACCGTGCTTGTCCCATCAACATTGCCTACCCCATCAACCTTTCCTGTCTCATCATCAACCTTTCCTACCCCATCAACCTTTCCTATCCCATCAACAGGTATTCCCAAAATTACTTTACCTAGCTGATAGGTACCTAAGTGTTCCAGAAAACTAAGAAAAAGTTCTGTATACTAAAGAAATACTTTTTTCGCCACTTTCTGTGGTGATTTTTAATCAATAGTTTCAGGAAAACTTATAACAAGAGGATGAAGAAGGATAGAATTTTATTAATAAAGATTGAAAAGTTTTATCAAAAAGATCCATTTTGGGCAAAGAAGTTTGGTGGCAAAATTTCAGCATTTTCTTTTCTTTTCGTAGGCGTGAATTTTGAGATTTTTGGCTGGATTACACGAGACCAACAGGCCTTGTCCAGCTACTGGTCTTGTGTAAAAATAACCGGCATCCAATAACATTCCAGGATTTCCAGGCCAGTTGGACAAAACAATCGACCTCAATGAACTGAGTGCTCCACGTCTCAAATGTCAACCACAGAAGAAAACAATAATATCCTTTAAGAACAAATTTGCAATATTTTCTGTAAAATCTTCAACATCTTGATCGGTTTTTTCCTCTCAAATCTCCCGCAAAATTTCTACTAGAAGGGAGACAAATCATGCTGCTTTGCCTTAGGAAGGAAACGCTTCTTGCTTCCAAGCTCCTACTCTCCTCAATTCCTCCCTGTTTTGGGAAAAACGAAAAACAAAATGTTCTTTCCTAATTTTGAGTATGAATTATTCATTTTTTCCTCTTTTTTTTTTTTTTTTTTTTTTTTTTTTTTTTTTTTTCCCTCCAAATATTTTTAATATTTCTACAGCTCGGCAATCTCGACATACGAGTACCTACATTGGAGCACAATTTCCAACTTTGGAGAGTTGCTATAAGTGAGATTTCGATGTAACAGGCGTACAATCCATAAATTATCTGTGGGCAGATACAAATACCTACATAAATGTTGTACAAGGAATTAATGTGATTTTTATTTTCTTTTTTAGTCCATAAATTACCATGAATACCATGATTTTTTTATGTTTTTATCACTTTTGTATTTGCATGTTTTCAGCCACTAAAATATTCGACACAGGCCAAATTTGATTTTCCTTGCAGAGATTCCTACCCCTTATCGCCCTCATCCAGACCGTAGATTCTACAATAGACTGTTGAGTGCGGGTCTTTCAGCAATATTGTTTCCCAGAGATAGGAATTCGAACCACTTCGACGTTCTCAATAGAATGTAATTTCCACTATGCACGTAAAAGTCATAAAAACCGGGGGAGATATTTTACGGCTTTTTGAGCATTATTGTTTTAAGGGTCATAAATTCATGGGCCCCGACGGGGACGCCGCTTGAAAATGACCCCGGGCACCTTGATTGGGGATTTGGGGATCCGGTGAGTACCGATCCCTTGTACGCCCCAAACACACTTCACAAGTAGGTACACACAAAAACAGTTTTTGGGCATAAATAATCTATCCACACAGTTTTCCTAATTTTCATATGCTGGTCTATTTACTGTCAAAATATACGTTCATACGATTTTTTTTTTTTTTTTTTAAGGATTTGATAAATACTTTTTTTTAATATATAACAATACTTCAATCTTCAATCATCAATACACATCAAGCCAGCTCCATCATCAAAAGCATAAGGCTTAACAATCTGCCTTGTTCCTCTTAATCTCTTCCATCTGGAATATTCTGGAGGGGAAAACTATTATTTTAATTGGGACAATGTTACCTCTGTTGTATCTTCCCATCCCCTCATTCTCTCACCCTTGCTCTCACCAAATGCCAGAATAAATGTGTTCCTAGAAAGCAAAAGACTTTTACAAATACGAAGAAAAACGGGAGTTCAGGCTGATGTGTACAAGAGACAAAAAGCTAGGATAAAAAACAAACAGCAAGACATTTACAACGGAACTTGGTATGCTGGTCTATTTACTGTCAAAATATACGTTCATACGATTAATAATCATACCATCGCATCCTTCCGTAATTCCGTACCCAACTTTGGCAATCATACTATGCTTACTCATTGGAGATTCCGGATTCAATTCTCGGAGGAGTGGAACTTTTTTCCGCTCTTTTATATTCAGGGAGCACTCTGCCCTAGAAAGTTTACCTGATTCCAATACTTGAGATTGTTACGGTTATAGAAAGTAAAGCGAGAAATTATAGGCAAATGGTAGAATGTCTCTACACATACAAGTAAATTTGAGTAGGGTAAAATAAAATATCGTGACCACAGGCAATCAACATGTTAGGTACACTAGTAAGAGTAGTAAGTATTAACAAATTCTAAATAAAAATTGCTGAACAAACCTACACGGCTTTTTAGTCCGTCCTTCCTTTATTATTACAATAGTAATAAAAAGGTATAAGGGACGGACTATTGTATTCGCTTCGGTGTCTGTCACTCGCTCGCTCGGTCGGTCGGTCTGTCGGTCGGTCGGTCGGTCTGTCTGTCCCCATAGAAGGACTTATCCAAACCTAGTCGACCTATATATCAAATTAAAGGTCTTTTTACCAGGAACACGAAAATGGTGGTGCAAATTTTGTCCAGAAAACCATAAAGCCAAAAAAACTGGTTTTTGGGGGATTTTTTTCACATTTTCTCACACAAATGAGCTCTGATCTCGAAATTTGTCGCGACGACCTATAAACTCAAAGCGAGAAAGTTTTAGATAACACTTCAGCCGATCATTTAAGACCGGTTTTAGCGTTACCTATGTTAAGCTACGCCAAGGAAGGCCAATAAATGGATGGGTGACTTGCACACTATACAGGGTGGTTCGTGATTTGCGAACCACGCTTATATCTCAGAAACGGCTGGGAATTAAGGAATGAAATAAACGGCATCATGTAGATGAAATTTTGATGATTAAAATGGCATTTTTTAAATTTGCAATTTTTTTTGCAAAACGGCCCATTTTTTGCCAAATATAGGTCACTCTTATGGAAACCCCCATTTTTTATTTAATTATTGGAATCAGCATAAAATTTTAATTGAAAAAATGTATTCACTCGAAAAAATTTGATGTACAAAAATTCTGTACACTGTGAGAAAGAAAAACAATTTCTTAATTCGTAAAATTAAAAAATCAAATCAAGAATAATAATAAACTGAATATTAAACAAATTAGGTAGGTACATAGGTATTCTTTAACCACGATCGAATAAACTACGGGCCAAAAAATTCCCGGAGGGACGGACCCAGCTTGTTATTTATTTTTTAGTACTATTGCAGTAATAAATCAAGACATTAAAGTGCCTGTTTCAAAGCAAGACATAAAGAGACAAAACTTAGACATAATTTATTAGTCTACTTGTCCTACACCATAATAAACTACAACTACTACAAGTACACTACCACTAATACAGAACTACACTACATATTGTAGTTGTAACCCGATGATACACCAGGACCGTGGTGATAAAAAGTCTGTTTATCAACTTTGTGAGTAGAATCCGGGTTGTGAGCTTGTGAGTCAAACCCGGGTCCTTATGGTCAGGAAAAAGACCAATTATGGCCCTTTTTCGCCAAGCAGTTGCGTGACTTATTAATTGTGTTTGAATTTTAATTGATCCTGAATATAAAAGGAAGGGGGATGTTCAAGGCCCTAAATTGTCTCCCCCTCCATTCTCCCTGTTAACCAAATTATGAATAATCAGGAGGAGGGGTAATGGCACTCTGCTTGAGGCCATGAAAGGCACATAAATCCTGTTTTATTACTTTGGTAATTTTCGGTGTGTTTATAAAAGAGAAGAAAAACGCTCCACCACCTTCCCCCGACCCCATTCATTTGGAAAATATTTTTACGATTCATTATTTTAAATTATTGCGTTTCCACAGAACTCGGAGGTAATTTCACGAAAACGCAAAATGGGTGCAAAATTGTTTGCGCTGAATGATATGGAAATATGTTCTGCAGAAGGGAATTAGACATCAAGGAGAATGTTGATATTGAATTAACATGCCATGTAGGTATTGACTATTGACATGTTAGTACGGAAGGTAAATTGTGTCGCTCTAAGTCCCGTGAGGACAGTTTTACTGGTAAACGTGCCCCTAAAGACATCAACGGAGACGACATTGATGACATAAAAGCTTACAATTTTACATCTTCATTAATGCAACGGGTTGCAACATTGCATGTAAAACAAACATTTCAATGAATAAAATAGTCAATGTTGAATTGGGCATCAAAGTATAAAACGTGGAAAACAGAAAACTATACAAAATAAAAGACACGTGTTTGGTACATATCCAATCAGAAAAGTATCTAGTTATCTAAATTTACCTCTTTTTCCATGCGGTAGGGTGTTAGAGAAATTTTATTCACAATTAGTTAAAGGTCAAAATAGAATCAGACTGTTGAGAGAAAAAAAAGTTATAATAAAAAGAGATAACAAGCCATTATCTATTATCCGAAGCATAAAAAGACCAATACAACGATAAAATAAAATGTTACCTATTCTAATAACAAGTATGTATAACAAGGATAATTATCACGGGATTTAGAAAATACCCTCTTTCATTCAAAATATCCCCCCTTCCAGTAGCGATATTCCCCTTTTTATTTCAAAATTTTCAAACATCCCCACTTTTATCCCTGATTTTCATTTCATCCGCCCATATTGTGTCGCCCACTTTTTGGTCCCCCATTAGCTCTTCTTCCGGCTTTATGTTCCTCGTGACATTTTGATATTCTTGTTTTTATTTTTTTTTTTAGATTGTTGCTTTTCTCTCTTTTTTTCGTTTTCAATTTCGATGTTGATTTTTCCCCCCACTCAGAGGAGGGTTAGGTGTCTCATTTTAATATTGACTTTTTCTCCATTCCAACAAGGATTTTTTGCTCTTGATTACCTAGTTCCATTCCTTTCAAGGTACCCGTTAAATACACCCCGATGTATAATGGCACACCCTGAACCATTGTTCATTGCCTTTTTATTTTTTTATTATTAGTGGAGTCAGCAAAAAAGACGGTACGAGCCTTGGATCAGCAGGTGCACAATAGTGGTCTAGTGATTGAAAAGGTTGGTCTTATACGAGTATTTCTTGTATATCATGCTAACTGTAAAAGAGTTCCTGTGAATACAAAACCATTATTTTGAAAATTGAGAAATAAAGATCCTGCTCTCCACACCTGCAATCATGTCCCTATTGTAATGGGGAGTTATACCAATTTATCGAGAATTTTCGATAGTAAGAATTCACAACATGCTGAATATTTTTCTTTCATAGGGAGCTTTTTTAAATAAAAAATGGGTTTTCTGAATCATAAAGACGATTTTTATTTCAAAATTTATCGAGTATATTTTCAATATAAGTCCCATACAAGGGATCACGTCTCAAAGGTTCATCCAATGGGTATTTTATTTTCATTTCTCCATGCGTCCCAACAATTGCATTCAATAAACTCTTGAGCTTTCGCGTTCCATCTGATATGTCACGTAGTTTCATACTCGAATAAAATAGCTCTCTCTTTTCGTTATAAATCTCTTCGTATAAATCTGACGTTTGGAAGATTTCTTTGAAAAACATTTCTCTCGCATCGTTTAGTAGAGTTTTATTGATGGATATCTCCTTTTTCTTTGTAATCTTCTTTGGTCCAACTCTTTTACATTCATCCTGAATATTTTTGCCCATAGCGTCATGTTCCTCATCTTGTAATTCTTCCTCTAGATATTCCTCGCTGTCCAAATCTTCTGTTTCACATTCGGAAATGTCAGTTTTTATGTTTTGACTTTTGCCAATTTCCGTCATATTATTTTGGGAATAGGAAGCATCGTCATTATTTTGATTTTCAAATGACTCCCACTCAATGTTTGACATAGCTGAATATGTCACTATGAGAGAGGATTTCATCTTAGGACATGTTGTGCTTGTTCGATGAACATCAAACTCAGACCATTCAATAGTCTCTTCGACTTTTTCTTTCTCACGAATAACTCCTGCATGCGTACTTTGGAAAATGGAAATTTTGAAGTTTTCCAAGAGATGAGCTCTATGAATATCTCGATTATAAACCGTCACCAAAATCAAGTATGGTTGGTAACCCAACGCCCACACGCTCAAGGCCCCTTTCAAATCCATGTCAGTGAGACATATCTTACATTCTTGGAAACATTTGTGTATGTCTCTTTGACTATAACCATATCGAATATTGTACCGCTCCACCACAGTAATGAATTCACCTCTCCTAACTAATTCGTTGAAATGTTCATTAGTGATATTGATGGTATTCTTGCTCCTAGCAGTATTGGTAGTAATTTTCTTCAATGCGTGTATATGTGGGTACATACGAGCTATTTGAATACAAATATCGTCCATGTAGCAACCTAGAGTTCCAACTAATATAATTAAAATATTTCTTCTGTTTTGTGGTATCATGGGAATATCGTTTAATGCGTTTGACACTTTCTGTGTAATAATATTCCTACCAATATTTTTTATTTTTTATTTATTGTGAGTCTGGTTGCTCCTCTCTTGAGAGAGGGTATGCAATTTTATCACTGCGACCTTTGTAGATCTATGTCTAGACTGGTCTGTCATTCTTTTGTTTGCAACTGAGTCATCCGTCTCACCCTGTATGCAAAATGAAGCGGCTAGGGCAATTCAAAACCTCTCACGACGGCCTGGCCAAATGATATTTCGGGGTAATAATTAAATTTTGCTCGTTGAATAACCACGCGCCCCTAACTCCACTAGCAATGTCCAACAGCAAAAACCACATACTCAAATGTGTGTGTAGTCATGTGAACAGAATTTCATCTTGAACGTTTACTGGTAGAAACATCATTGGAGTGACCCGTCCAGTGTTTATGATGTGCATTTGATTTCATACATTGTGGAGGACTGTAGACCTATTTGATGTATGATAGAGCAATAATACTTGTCCCAGCATAGTTAACATAGTTTAGGTAATTTCCTCTGCACATTGTTCCTCTTAGGGTAATGTTACACCAAACGCGCATCGTTTGCAATCATTTTTCCACAAACATTGGCTTGCAAACAGCGTTCGTGTGTGCGTGGAGTTGATCCGGCTGCTGTCGGTTTAAAGGTAATGGTATACCAAGCGCGCATTGTTTGCAAACGTTCGTTTGCAAATGCGCGCTTGGTGTAACACTACCCTTATGGTTACAATTTCAACACTTGAAGCAAATTCCCAATTTCCCTAACAACATTTTTGGTTGGATGATTGTTGGCCTCAATACGATCCTATGTATCAGAGTTTCACAGTCTGTAGTCAGTCAACAAGAAATATTCTCAAGAAAAAGAAATTCTCAAGAAATGCATTCCCAGTTCCTAGGAGTGCTGTCCTTTTAATGTCAAATTATTTGAGAGATATGAGAGTTGCAAATTGCGAAGCTGCTTCTAGGAAACGCCTTCTCGAAAAAAATACAGACTACTGTGTGTCTCATGTCTCATTCATCCCGCAGGTACCTTTCACTCGGATACCCCCTGTAGGTACAATATACAGCATCCCTTAAATCCTTCCGGCGTTTCACATCTTGGTTTATATCCCCATCTGTGCTGTGTCTTTTTCCCTTCTTTCTCTTTGTATTAAATTTAATTTAGCAAAAGACCCCAGGACAAATAAGAGAAGGGAAAAATTGAAAATGAAAAACTAAGGAGGGAAAGAAATTTGGATTGAGTGCGAGAGAGAGAGAGAGAGAGAGAGAGGGAGGGAGGGAGAGAATAAATATATAATTCTGCTAATAAAAGAAGGAGGGATAGAAAAATGTTCAATCATGCTGGTAGATAGAGAAAGAAAGAGAGGGAAATTTGTGTATTAATAAAAATAATAGGATTCTCTCTCTCTCTCTCTCTCTCCCTCTCTATTTCTCTCTTTCTTTCTGTCTTCGTTGCTCCCTCTCTATTTTCTTCTCCATTTAAAATTATCACTCAAGATGGCCAAGATATTGCAGTGTTGTCAGATCCAATCGAGAACTCTAGGACAATGTTGTCAAATGTACCCTCCCATTGAAGGAAGGAGGAGGCGCCCTTCTTTTTGGTACATCATTGTGGCGAATATACCTATGGCAATTTTATTTGACCATAATATTAGTAGGCTTATATTTACCTACTGCTGGGGAAAAGGAATTTTACAGTCCTATTGAAGCACTTTCATTATAGCAATACTATTTTAGTATTCTCTTTTCTTCTCTTCCACTCTGTGCGCAGTTCTGAAACTGGGATCTCTCTTTTTCTATAACTTTTAGTTCCCTCTTTCTCCATTTCCTTAAAACCACCATCTCTCTCTCTCTCTCTCTCTCTCTCTCTCTCTCTCACTCTCTCTCTCTCTCTCTTGGGAAACAGATAGTTATCACCTGGTGAAAGTTTTTTTTACAACAAACTTCGCAACACGAAAATAAATTAAGAAAGAAAGGAAAAAGGAGACATCAGAGAGAGAGAGAGAGAGAGAGCGAGAGATAGAGGTAGATTACCTCGGATGAACAATGTCTGGTAATGACAGTCCAAAAATGACATACCTATACCTCCTCTCCCCCTCCCTCCCTCCACTATCTCTCTCTCTCTACCTCCTTCCCCCTCTCTCTCTCTCTCTCCTAACTCCCCCTTCTACCATCTCCACCACTTTTTTCCCATTTTCACGATATTTTTATATATATTTTAATGTTTTTCATCAAGTGGGACTTTTGTCATTTATTTTTTGTCCCCATTTTTAGCTTTTCAACATTAAGCTTTGAATGATACCCAAACAGCTAAACACACATAGGATGGTTTCGGTATAGGTATTGTTTGAAATTTCCATAAAATTCAAACAACAATCGCAATTTATCCTGATGGGATAATGTTCGTTCTCGGAACGGCTGGCTTTCTCCTAACCTATCTTCCTTCTCTCTTCGATTTCGGGACGATAAGACCATAGCAGTTACAGTTCCCTCTGTCAAACCTCTTAAAAATGACTTCGGAACGATAAGACCATAACAGTTACAGTTCCCCCTTTCAAACCCCTTAAAAAAAAAAAAAAAAAAAAAAAAAAAAAAAACAACCGCAAGGTATCTACGAGAGGTATTCTATAGGTACTTCAAAAGAGTCCGCTCTGTTGTCCGTCTGTCTGTAGCTTTCTGCCTCTAGGGATGTATTGGTCAGTTTAACGTCACCAATCCTGGCCATGTTATTGAATTTATATCTTCAGTATTGTTTGTCGGCATTCGACCACAATGGCCTACTACTGGGGTAAAAGGACTTTTCATGGCATAAAAGGTTAGACAGCGGGGGTAAAGGGACTTTTCAGTCCTATCCCAGCAGGATAAACAAGGTATTCTATTCTATTCATTTCTGTTCTATTAAGCACAATATTTTATTAGGCCAGTTTTACCACTTCCTGTCATGTTACTGACGCCACTAGACTAATGAGTGAGTGAGTGAGTGATAAAGAAATACTCTTTTCAGTGAGTCAGATACTAACTCCTTACACCTATAGGGAGTTGAAGAGTTACATGTCTCCTTACACCTATAGCCAGATGAGTGAGTCACATGTTTTAGGATCTCACTCATTAACTGAGTAGTCCTCTGAAAAGAGTGGTTCTTTTTTATAACCCTGTCAACTCACTCACTCTTTACCCATCTCTAGATTATTTTTTATTTATTGTGAGTCTGGTTGCTCCTCTCTTGAGAGAGGGTATGCAATTTTATCACTGCGACCTTTGTAGATCTATGTCTAGACTGGTCTGTCATTCTTTTGTTTGCAACTGAGTCATCCGTCTCACCCTGTATGCAAAATGAAGCGCCCAGGGCAATTCAAAACCTCTCACGGCGGCCTGGCCAAATGATATTTCGGGGTAATAATTAAATTTTGCTCGTTGAATAACCACGCGCCCCTAACTCCACTAGCAATGTCCAACAGCAAAAACCACATACTCAAATGTGTGTGTAGTCATGTGAACAGAATTTCATCTTGAACGTTTACTGGTAGAAACATCATTGGAGTGACCCGTCCAGTGTTTATGATGTGCATTTGATTTCATACATTGTGGAGGACTGTAGACCTATTTGATGTATGATAGAGCAATAATACTTGTCCCAGCATAGTTAACATAGTTTAGGTAATTTCCTCTGCACATTGTTCCTCTTAGGGTAATGTTACACCAAACGCGCATCGTTTGCAATCATTTTTCCACAAACATTGGCTTGCAAACAGCGTTCGTGTGTGCGTGGAGTTGATCCGGCTGCTGTCGGTTTAAAGGTAATGGTATACCAAGCGCGCATTGTTTGCAAACGTTCGTTTGCAAATGCGCGCTTGGTGTAACACTACCCTTATGGTTACAATTTCAACACTTGAAGCAAATTCCCAATTTCCCTAACAACATTTTTGGTTGGATGATTGTTGGCCTCAATACGATCCTATGTATCAGAGTTTCACAGTCTGTAGTCAGTCAACAAGAAATATTCTCAAGAAAAAGAAATTCTCAAGAAATGCATTCCCAGTTCCTAGGAGTGCTGTCCTTTTAATGTCAAATTATTTGAGAGATATGAGAGTTGCAAATTGCGAAGCTGCTTCTAGGAAACGCCTTCTCGAAAAAAATACAGACTACTGTGTGTCTCATGTCTCATTCATCCCGCAGGTACCTTTCACTCGGATACCCCCTGTAGGTACAATATACAGCATCCCTTAAATCCTTCCGGCGTTTCACATCTTGGTTTATATCCCCATCTGTGCTGTGTCTTTTTCCCTTCTTTCTCTTTGTATTAAATTTAATTTAGCAAAAGACCCCAGGACAAATAAGAGAAGGGAAAAATTGAAAATGAAAAACTAAGGAGGGAAAGAAATTTGGATTGAGTGCGAGAGAGAGAGAGAGAGAGAGAGGGAGGGAGGGAGAGAATAAATATATAATTCTGCTAATAAAAGAAGGAGGGATAGAAAAATGTTCAATCATGCTGGTAGATAGAGAAAGAAAGAGAGGGAAATTTGTGTATTAATAAAAATAATAGGATTCTCTCTCTCTCTCTCTCTCTCCCTCTCTATTTCTCTCTTTCTTTCTGTCTTCGTTGCTCCCTCTCTATTTTCTTCTCCATTTAAAATTATCACTCAAGATGGCCAAGATATTGCTCTAGGACAATGTTGTCAAATGTACCCTCCCATTGAAGGAAGGAGGAGGCGCCCTTCTTTTTGGTACATCATTGTGGCGAATATACCCACAATGGCCTACTACTGGGGTAAAAGGACTTTTCATTTGGTAAAGGCGGGGGTAAAGGGACTTTTCAGTCCTATCCCAGCAGGATAAACAAGGTATTCTATTCCATTCATTTCTATTCTATTAAGCACAATATTTTATTAGGCCAGTTTTACCACTTCCTGTCATGTTGCTGACACCACTGGACTAAAGAGTGAGTGAGTGAGTGGTAAAGAAATACTCTTTGCAGTGGACTAATCAGTCAGTGATTCAGATACTAACAACTCCTTACACCTATAGGGAGTTGAAGAGTTACATGTCTCCTTACACCTATAGCCAGATGAGTGAGTCACATGTTCTAGGATCTCACTCATTAACTGAGTAGTCCTCTGAAAAGAGTGGTTCTTTTTTATAACCCTGTCAACTCACTCACTCTTTACCCATCTCTAGACTATTTTTTATTTATTTATTGTGAGTCTGGTTGCTCCTCTCTTGAGAGAGGGTATGCAATTTTATCACTGCGACTTTTGTAGATCTATGTCTAGACTGGTCTGCCATTCTTTTGTTTGCAACTGAGTCATCCGTCTCACCCTGTATGCAAAATGAAGCGCCCAGGGCAATTCAAAACCTCTCACGGCGGCCTGGCCAAATGATATTTCGGGGTAATAATTAAATTTTGCTTGTTGAATAACCACGCGCCCCTAACTCTCCACTAGCAATGTCCAACAGCAAAAACCACATACTCAAATGTGTGTGTAGTCATGTGAACAGAATTTCATCTTGAACGTTTACTGGTAGAAACATCATTGGAGTGACCCGTCCAGTGTTTATGATGTGCATTTGATTTCATACATTGTGGAGGACTGTAGACCTATTTGATGTATGATAGAGCAATAATACTTGTCCCAGCATAGTTAACATAGTTTAGGTAATTTCCTCTGCACATTGTTCCTCTTAGGGTAATGTTACACCAAACGCGCATCGTTTGCAATCATTTTTCCACAAACATTGGCTTGCAAACAGCGTTCGTGTGTGCGTGGAGTTGATCCGGCTGCTGTCGGTTTAAAGGTAATGGTATACCAAGCGCGCATTGTTTGCAAACGTTCGTTTGCAAATGCGCGCTTGGTGTAACACTACCCTTATGGTTACAATTTCAACACTTGAAGCATAGTTAACATAGTTTAGGTAATTTCCTCTGATGCACAATGTTCCTCTTAGGGTAATGTTACACCAACAGTGCAAACACTGTTTGCAAACGTTTGCAATCATTTTTCCACAAACACTGGCTTCCAAACAGCGTTCGTGTGTGCGCGGAGTTGATCAGGCTGCTGTCGGTTTTTCAGGTAGGTAATGTTACACCAAGCGCGCATTGTTTGCAAACGTTCGTTTGCAAATGCGCGCTTGGTGTAACACTACCCTTATGGTTACAATTTCAACACTTGAAGCAAATTCCCAATTTCCCTAACAACATTTTTGGTTGGATGATTGTTGGCCTCAATACGATCCTATGTATCAGAGTTTCACAGTCTGTAGTCAGTCAACAAGAAATATTCTCAAGAAAAAGAAATTCTCAAGAAATGCATTCCCAGTTCCTAGGAGTGCTGTCCTTTTAATGTCAAATTATTTGAGAGATATGAGAGTTGCAAATTGCGAAGCTGCTTCTAGGAAACGCCTTCTCGAAAAAAATACAGACTACTGTGTGTCTCATGTCTCATTCATCCCGCAGGTACCTTTCACTCGGATACCCCCTGTAGGTACAATATACAGCATCCCTTAAATCCTTCCGGCGTTTCACATCTTGGTTTATATCCCCATCTGTGCTGTGTCTTTTTCCCTTCTTTCTCTTTGTATTAAATTTAATTTAGCAAAAGACCCCAGGACAAATAAGAGAAGGGAAAAATTGAAAATGAAAAACTAAGGAGGGAAAGAAATTTGGATTGAGTGCGAGAGAGAGAGAGAGAGAGAGGGAGGGAGGGAGAGAATAAATATATAATTCTGCTAATAAAAGAAGGAGGGATAGAAAAATGTTCAATTCCCTCTCCCTTTCCTTATCTTTCTCTTCCTCCCTCTCCTATATCCTATTCCACTTATTTAGCATTGAAATTCAACTGAAGGGAAATATTTTCACAATGTAATATTTTGAGGGACAAGGGGGAATGGTCGTGATGGTTTCAAAATGGCGCCGATGTGGTGGTAGTATGGAAAAAAGTAAATACATACTAACATGTTAGCATGCTAGCTTTAATAATTGAATATATCGGCAAGCTTTATATTTTATCTCTAGCTTTTGTGATTAAAAATAAATAAATAAAATGGTGAATAATAATAATATTTATATTCTTTTTTTTTTTTACACACAATACATACATAGGCAATATAGGCATACTTAATTTGTATTATTTGTATTGACTTGTTAATGTTACTTTTATTTTGATGCACGTGTAGCCCTAATCCCCATAGAAGTAGCTCAGAGATTAATACAAAGTTAGACTCGTAATCCGGAGGGCTGGGTTCGAGTCCCAGCATCGAAATGAAAATTCAATAGCGTATAATTTCAAGGAGAATATAAATTTTTCTCCACACAACATATTTATTACTTTCTATTTTTTATATTATAAAATGAAATGATTATCCTACAACACAAACAGCAAACCTATAAGTAAGCAAAAGTTCCCCAACAACCAAATTGCTGCGACTTCTAACGCAATCAGATCAAGTTATCAAAATATCGCCTTATAATAAAACCGCATTGCGTGGGAGGAAGAGCAGGATGCATTCCTTGCCAAATAAAATAGAGTTATATATAATTTTCAAAATTCCTGATCTATTATTATCATTATTAATTGGAAAACTTTTTAATTGAAAAGCGAGTCAAATAAAAAGAAAACCCCGAGGAAAGTTACAGGGTGTAGCAGAATTTATCCTAGGGTTTTCTCAAAACCAGTTTGAAGTGGGAAGAAACGCAGTAGGTAATGGATTTTCTTTTTAAATAAAAAAAGAAGGAAATCGGATAAAGTTGACACCTGTTTTAATACATATTACATGCTTATGGGCCAACCTATATGACTTTTTTTTATTATTATTTTTTTTTATTTACGTGTGACATTGCATCATAGTATTTGTGAAAAACTTGAAATCTTGAAAAGAGAAAAACTAAAACCTAAAATGTTCAACGATCCTGTATGGTACAAATTCAATAGGGAAAATCACCACACCTCAAATCAAAGAGCTCACACCTACGCGTTTTTGCATTTCTTCCTAGTTCAATAAGCTGGTTCCGAGAAAACCCCAGAAAGCATACATTCTGAGAATCCCTGTATGCAGAGAGGGTTTCGGGGCAGAAGGTTTTGGGGCGGGGGATCTTGGAGCAGAAGGTTTGGGGGCAGATGAAAACTGTGAAAAGACTTTAGAAAACTTTCCCGTATATACCGTGTGCATTTGAGAAAAGGATAATGAAGTGCTAATCCCCCCCAGCATTCCAGGCGGATCCACAAGTTTTTGAAAATCACTTCTTCTGTTTGTACACTGCACATAATGTCTACAGGCAGGTGTATTTTACAGTATACACACACATAGATAGGATTCCTGTGATATTTTCTGAAAACTCATAGAGATTGACAAAATAAAATTTCAGAATGATATTTATGAAATAGGTACATATATCATTAAAAAAAGTGCATTTCAACGGTGTCTTATTCCACGAAAGTATGGCTAAATAAACTTTCTGGTGCTCTCGAAATAACCCAACACTTAAATGGGAAGTATTCTGTATCTCCTTAGAGTCCTTAGTAATGGACCCGTATGAGGAAGGACATGCTATGCCACAGATCAAACGATTCTACCAACTGCAACGTTTGTTTCATTGTTACAAAATAAAAACTGTGATGAAACATTCATTTTTACTCTTTCCTTTTTTTTTTCTAAGTGCAGTAAGACATAAGTCATGTATTTCAAGTTTCAAGTTGTAACCCATGTATTTTATGTTACTTGAATGATTCAGGTCAACCGCAGCACACATGGCATTCAAGTATATCTTCTAAACTTAATCTTGACTTATGGAAACCTTAGAACACAAAACCATCTCCTTTTTTATTGGATAAGATTTTTTATCTCTCTTAAAAACTACAAGAGAAAACTTTTAAGGAAGTTTTCATAAAATGAAGGTCACCCGTATATTGGATAAGATTTTTTATCTCTCTTAAAAACTACAAGAGAAAACTTTTAAGGAAGTTTTCATAAAATGAAGGTCACCCGTAGTAAATTTATTATCGGTTAGGGTGTATTAGATTTTTATGTCCAAAACTAAAAACTCAGGAAACGTTCTACAAGGACGAAGATTTTTCCCTTCCGGGGTTTACTGTACTTTTGCATTCTAGGTATTTCGTTCTCCTTCTTCTTCTTCTTTTTCTTCTTCTTTTCTTTGCCTTTCCGGCCATCGACTGATCAATTTGAGGCTCACGTTGGTATGGCTTTCGTGTAAAATTATATTATTTCGTTTGATTCTCACTGCCTTTATGGTAACGGTCTAAATTCTAATGAAGTTTAACGTGAGGTTAAAAAAATATACTCTAGTAAATTCACAAGTATACATAGATCTACAATCTGCATAATACATTGATATCACGTGCATAGAATGATGCGAATTTATTTCCGGGGATCATTTGGTTGTACTTTTGCATTCTAGGTATTTCGTTCTCCTTCTTCTTCTTTTTCTTCTTCTTCTCTTTGCCTTTCCGGCCATCGACTGATCAATTTGAGGCTGACGTTGGTATGGCTTTCGTGTAAAATTATATATACACACTGGCGTGCTCAGGCCGGAACTTGGCCTGGCGCACTGCCGTGCGCCTAGATTATTTCATTCGATTCTCACTGCCTTTATGGTAACGGTCTAAATTCTAATGATGTTTAACGTGAGGTTAAAAAAATATACCTAGTAAAGTCACAAGTATACATAGATCTACAATCTGCATAATACATTGATATCACGTGCATAGAATGATGCGAATTTATTTCCGGGGATCATTTGGAACTCAAAACACGATAAACACGTAAATGCAATTATTTTACGAAATTCCGTGGTAGTCGAGTTTGAAATTAAATTCGATAAACAATTTATATTTTTTGAGTGTAAAAACACGGATCGTAAAAAAAAAAATCGTATGCATCAAAAACACAATTTATTTTACAGTTTTACAGTGAAAATACATTACTTTTCGAATTTGTAGCGTCAGGATGACAGAAAAGTTCATTAATTTGTGGTTTTCTTTTTCTGTATGAAAAAAATACAACCTCAAAAAAAAAGCAAAAAAAAAAAGCTATCAGTTTTTCCAATGCTTGAAGCTCTAGTGTTGTTTGTGTGTGACGGGCAATTAGAATAGCTTTTGTTTCACATGTGACAGAGAAGTTCATTAATTTGTGGTTTTCTTTTTCTGTATGAAAAAAATACAACCTCAAAAAAAAAAAAAAATAGATATTGTTATAGTTGGCTTTAAAAAAAAGCTATCAGTTTTTCCAATGCTTGAAGCTCTAGTGTTGTTTGTGTGTGACGGGCAATTATTTATTTATTTATTTACAAAAACATCATACACATACAATATATAATGAAAATGCTCGAGCATCAGCAAATATGCAGTTGTGTGACACAGATTTTTGCTTCAGCGTCACAGACACATTTGAATTTTAACATGGCAACGTCTAATGTACGTACATATACGTACGTACAGTACGTGCTGGAAGTATTTTTGAACGGGTGGGCCTTATAGGATTACTCTGTATGTAGGTAGTTTTTGAGATGGGATTTGGGAAATGTATATGAGTGAAGAGTGAAGTTTACCAGGCCAAGTTCGAGGTATAATAACCTGATTCGCTTATTTAGCTGGAAAAAAAAGAAGAAGAAGAAGGAGGAGGCAGAAAAAAGGAAGGAGATGTAAGGAATTCTTCTGCCATGTGACCTCTAGAACCTGCCATGAATCGATTGGAATAATATAGCTACTGGTACGTAAATCCTGTCAAACTTTCGATTTATGACAAAATGCAAAGCCATATCAAGGAGATACCTATACTTCTGGCACACACTGTAATTGAGCAAAAAAAGTTGTAAGTCACGACAAGAAGTATGCATCAGTGCTGTTATTCAAACTATGAAAAAAATTAGGGTGGCTTATGTAAAATACCTTACTCGTAGGTGAGGGACTGAGGGTGGCTTGAATGATAATTTTTGTAATTTATTTGTAGTTTGATGGTTAGGTAGTTGATTTTTTTGGAATGTATCTTCTTCTTTCTTTCTTTTTTGACTTTCTTTCAAATGGCAGGAATCTCCTGGAGGCGCTCTTTCAACCAACCACCTCCTCGCGCCGAGGTCACCTTAACCAAATCTTAGTTAAAGTTCCACTTCGATGAACTCTCTGTGTTCTCAAAAAACCCACGAAGTCCCATTTTCGTGTATGAGTTAAACAACTTACACTTGTATTTATTTTCAAAATCTCCAGAGTTTTTCATAGTTTCGTTGGAGTTCTCAACTTTTAATAACAGCGCCACCGAATAGTATGATAAAACAGTAACAGACTCTCAATATTAGCATGCAGTTCACCCGAACGCTCATCCATCCATATTTCGCAATAAATTATTACCATGTATGACGCAAGAAACTGATATACCTGTTTCTTTTTTCTAGAAAAGGAAAATAGGTATAACCCAACTTATGAATAATAATCTAATACTGCAAAGTTCAGGAATGGGAAATGTATGCTGAGAATGGAAAATAGAAGACAGGAAAGAATAAATAACACGAATGGATTGGAAGCATAGGTATAACCCAACTTATGAATAATAATCTAATACTGCAAAGTTCAGGAATGGGAAATGTATGCTGAGAATGGAAAATAGAAGACAAGAAAAAATAAATAACACGAATGGATTGGAAGACAAACAAAAGTGATGGATAAATACAGAGAATGATGGAGAGACTAAAAGAACAGGATATTAAATATCGTTCGGAGAAATAAGATATGAGACAAAACAAGAATATAATAACAAGAATATAATAATTTTAACAATAACACCAAAGAGCTGGTAAACGGTGGTAAACGAGCGACAAGATAAAAAGAAAGTAAAAATCATGACAGTACCAAAATACCAAAATTTTGTAAAGCAGGTCTAGGTACCTTACTTACTTCGTAATATTCACAGAAATCTGTGAATTTGCTATCAACTGGCAGATTGAGGAATTACAGGAGTAATACCTGAGGAATAGTATCAATCTATTGTCAATGAAATCAATCTATTGGGACGAATTAGTCATTACAACTATTAGATAATTATGTAGGTCATCTTCCTAAAAATTATGCCAATAACATTAATAGAAAAAATTAAAAAAATCAAAAAGTGATTTTGGGGGCCAAGGTACAACCAGGCACCCTAAGTACTACACTACATAAGATTTATAATTTCATGTTCGAAAGTACTCCTGCAAGGATCAAAACTTTGCCTCTATTTACAGCTTTCGCATAAATGTACGGCACGGCGGTGCTGGATAGGAAATTGTACATAATCACGTATGTAATATATATAAGTAGGTAGGTAGGTAGGTAGGTAGGTAGGTAGGTAGGTAGGTAGGTAGGTAGGTAGGTAGGTAGGTAGGTAGGTAGGTAGGTATAACTTTACTTCTTCCTTTCTGCGACAATGATCTCTATTGTATATGTATAGACCGCCATTCATCGTGATAGTGATAGTAATCAATTTTATCATAAACGTTCTCCCATAAATTCAGCTTATCTAATGAAGAAAGAAGAGAAAATGTCTAGAGTAGGTTGATGATTTTTTCCTAGAATTAGACGACTTGTTCCAACGTGGATTGAAGTAAGTAAAAATAAAACAAGTTCGTCGAACTCGTTTTAGCTCGAAACATGGGTAAAAGTTCACTCACCTCAAACCTGCTGATTACTGATAATAATAATATTAATAATAATTTCTTTCTTGCAACTTCATTCTTTCTTTACAATATTCTTAACATAATTATTCTTCATCATCCCTGTAAGTACTTGGCAACCAGGAGCTATGGCTTTTCTAGATTAAACTCTGTTTAGTCCAACCGTGGTAGATTGATAACGTGATGAGTGGTTTTGTCAAGTTTATACGACGTCAACCTGAAAGTCTGTGATGTGGTTGTAAAAGGAACTTTTTCTACAAAGTTTTATCGGTAAACGAAAGTGACTAACATAAATTTCGCGAAAAGGAATGAAAGTCAAACTAATTATTATCTAGGCGCCTGTCAAAATAACGAGATTCCTAGTTTAAACTGCACTTGGCAAATATTAAATACAAAGCGAAAACTTAGATGTACCTACCAAATTCAATGGGCAACTCGAAATTTTATGAAAAATAGAATTTTCATCTGGATGATTAAACAGGTCTCCTTTTTTTTCGGGGTGACATTTGTGTGACACAGATTTTTGCTTCAGCGTCACAGACACATTTGAATTTTAACATGGCAACGTCTGACGTACGTACATACGTACGTACAGTACGTGCTGGAAGTATTTTTGAACGTGTTACTCTGTATGGGTTACTTAGGATTACTCTGTAAGTAGTTTTTGAGATGGAATTTGGGAAGGATTAGGATTACTCTGTATGTAGTTTTTGAGATGGGATTTGGGAAACGTATATGAGTAAAGAGTGAAGTTTACCAGGCCAAGGTCGAGGTATAATAACCTGATTCGCTTATTTAGCTGGAAAAAAAAAGAAGAAGGAGGAGGAGAAAGAAAAAAGGAAGGAGATGTAAGGAATTCTTCTGCCATGTGACCTCTAGAACCTGCCATGAATCGATTGGAAATATAGCTACTGGTACCTAAATCCTGTCAAACTTTCGATTTATGACAAAATGCAAAGCCATATCAAGGAGATAACTATACTTCTGGCACACACTGTAATTGAGCAAAAAAAGTTGTAAGTCACGACAAGAAGTATGCATCAGTGCTGTTATTCAAACTATGAAAAAAATTAGGGTGGCTTATGTAAAATACCCACTCGTATGTGAGGGACTGAGGGTGGCTTGAATGATAATTTTTGTAATTTATTTGTAGTTTGATGGTTAGTTGATTTTTTTTCGAATGTATCTTCTTCTTTCTTCCTTTTTTGACTTTCGATCAAATGGCAGGATAACCTGAAAGTCTGTGATGTGGTTGTAAAAGGAGCTTTTTCTACAAAGTTTTATCGGTAAACGAAAGTGACTAACATAAATTTCGTAATATTTTGCAGAAATCATTGACAACCCACGTTATCTAGGGATATAATATGAAAATGGAACCAAAGAGCAATATAAATTGATTAAACAATGATATGGGAAGAAGTATAGAAAAAAAACACACAAAAAGATTAAATAGGTACCTATGCACAATAGAGTCCTAAAGATAAAGAAACAACTGTGTCGGCAACTAAAACGGACCAAATATGATATCGACACTGATCTATTTTGCCGTTGACGCTCCTCCTTCTTTTAAATAAATAGCTAAAAAATGTCAATAAAACAATTTTATCAATTAATTAAACATTGATAAACACCTGCCAATATTAATCAAAGATAATCGCCATAGAAAACATTAAAGATTACCTGTTTTTGGATGTTCTCAGTAGAGATCACAAATGACTATTACTTCAGTTGTGTCGGCGACTAAAATATGTGAAAATTGTTACCTGACACCCCGTGTCGGAGATTACTTTCATGAGTATTTTTTGAGGAGGTCGTTGACACCCCTCCCCATTTCCAAATAAATCATATATTTTTAATTTTTATTTGGATAATTATTAACTAGAAAGCTTAACTGTCACAGGAAAAAAGTCCAATAGTGGTAAAATAAAAAGAAAAGTACAAAAAACGCATTTAAAAACAACTCTTACCTTAGCAAAACGCTAACAAAAAAAGCACTTTCTTAACAAACTGACGTAATTCTATCTAGTCTGGCTCATGTCTCTCAGACGACCGAGGCATCTAAGCTGTAATGTTGTGAAAAAGATAGAGGAGGGTGAGGAGATCCTAGTGCATAGATTTGATCACGTGTAAACCACGCAGATTTCTTATTATTAAAGAAATACGAGTAGGGTGTCCACGATTACAACAGGTGTCGGCGATTGGGGGTTTTACCCTAGTTACCTTCACGTTTATACAGGGTGAACACGAAAAACGTTACCAAAAGCGTAGGGGCGATTAGGTAATTAGATTATAATAATTAATATGATTCAACTTTTCCTTTACTACAAGAATTCAAAAAATCTTCGAACAACAACCGCTAGTCTAGTGGAAACGAATTTATGCTAATTACATTTCAATTTTCATTACTCTCGAACACATCAAATGTATCTATTTTATTTCAATTACAAAATAATCGTCATTAACACAATAATATCAAATAATAATTGTAATACCTGACGGAAGTAATGGATTTGCTAATAGTTTGCCAATAAATTATTTATTTATCATTTTCATCGTTGAGTTAAAACTTGGAGCTCTCTTTGTTCGTTCAATAGTGCGACTCGATGTGAAATCCGCCTTACCGTTAACATTAGGGTAATAGACGACCCTGTAATCATTCGAAGGATAACAGACGACCCTGTAATCGAAGAGTTTCCCGATGCAGAAAAGCAAACTAAGTTCAGTAATGTAGAAACAAAATGATAATTTATACTCTCAGGGTAAAGTAAGTACTACACTACATAAGATTTATAATTTCATGTTCGAAAGTACTCCTGCAAGGATCAAAACTTTGCCTCTATTTACAGCTTTCGCATAAATGTACGGCACGGCGGTGCTGGATAGGAAATTGTACATAATCACGTATGTAATATATTATATATAAGTAGGTAGGTAGGTAGGTATAACTTTACTTCTTCCTTTCCTGCCACGGTGACTATAGTGTGAATCAGGCTTTACTTCTTCCTTTCCTGCCACGGTGGTGGGGTGTGGTAAAGATGCTTGTCTGAAGAAAGAAGAGAAAATGTCTACAGTAGATTGATGATTTTTTCCTAGAATTAGATCAATTAGACGACTTGTTCCAACGTGGATTGAAGTAAGTAACAATAAAAAAACAAGTTCGTCGAACTCGTTTTAGCTCAAAACATAGGTAAAAGTTCACTCACCTCAAACCTGTGAAGAAAGAAGAGAAAATGTCTAGAGTAGGTTGATGATTTTTTCCTAGAATTAGACGACTTGTTCCAACGTGGATTGAAGTAAGTAACAATAAAACAAGTTCGTCGAGTTCGTTTTAGCTCGAAACATAGGTAAAAGTTCACTCACCTCAAACCTGCTGATTACTGATACTACTCTGTTTAGTCCAACCGTGGTAGATTGATAACGTGATGAGTGGTTTTGTCAAGTTTATACGACGTCAACCTGAAAGTCTGTGATGTGGTTGTAAAAGGAGCTTTTTCTACAAAGTTTTATCGGTAAACGAAAGTGACTAACATAAATTTCGTAGCAGATACCCCACATAAATATCCAGAATGAAGTTGCAAGTTTAATATATGCAGTACGAACTAAAGGATGGTTAGGGTCTTTAACTCACATGATAACGTTTTATGTTGAAACCAATCAAATTACTTGCTACAGAGTGTAAATTTCGTAGAGGATACCCCACATAAATATACAGAATGAAGTTGCAAGTTTAATATGCAGTATGCACTAAAGGATGGTTAGGGTCTTTAGCTCACATGATAACGTTTTATGTTGAAACCAATCAAATTACTTGCTACAGAGTGTATCAGTCTAAACTAAAGCATAGTGATTCACTCAATTTAAGTAATGTTGCATTTGATTTATGTCCGAATGGGTGCCCATCTGGGCAACCGGGAGCTATGGCTTTTCTAGGTTAAACTCTGGCTGAGGTTAATGTGTGGAGGTGGGTAGCACCAAATGGAGGTTAAAACCCCGGGTACTAAAAACCTTGGCAGTTATACAGTGAACAGAAATCTGGTGATTTGGTTATCTCCACCAATTTCTTATTTTTGGTGATATTGTCACATCCACCAATTCCAAAGGTTCATTTATGTAGTTTCTCCTTTGCAGCGTTTTTTATACCTAATTTTTCCGTAGGAAATATTGGTCCGAATGCAATTTTTTTTTTTTTTTTTCACTTGCATGTGTTTCCGTTTCACAGTATTCATATATCTCATTTTCTCTATTAATTCTAGTATGCACTAAAGGATGGTTAGGGTCTTTAGCTCACATGATAACGTTTTATGTTGAAACCAATCAAATTACTTGCTACAGAGTGTATATCAGTCTAAACTAAAGGATAGTGAATCACTCAATTTAAGTAATGCTGCATTTGATTTATGTCCGAATGGGTGCCCATCTGGGCAACCAGGAGCTATGGCTTTTCTAGATTAAACTCTGGCTGAGGTTAATGTGTGGAGGTGGGTAGCACCGAACAGAAATCTTATACAGTGAACAGAAATCTGGTGATTTGGTTATCTCCACCAATTTTTTCTTACTTTCTTTTTGGTGATGTTGTCACATCCACTAATTCCAAAGGTTCATTTATGTAGTTTCTCCTTTGGAGCGTTTTTATAATTTTTCCGTAGGGAATATTGGTCCGAATGCAATTTTTTTTTCACTTGCATGTGTTTCCGTTTCACAGTATTCATATATCTCATTTTCTCTATTAATTCTAAAAATATAGGTACCACTCAGTTCCATAATGACCCTAGTACATAACATGATCTCCATACCCATATTACACTACACGTCCCATGTTACACTACAAGTCCCATGCTACACTCCAAGTTCCATGTTTGACCCATGGTACGAGTACACTCCATATTTATGTAAAGCTAACTGGGCTGGCATTTTTATAATTTTTCCGTAGGAAATATTGGTCCGAATGCATTTTTTTTTCACTTGCATGTGTTTCCGTTTCACAGTATTCATAGGTATATCTCATTTTCTCTATTAATTCTAAAATATAGGTACCACTCTGTTCCAAAATGACCCTAGTACATAACATGATCTCCATACCCATATTACACTACACGTCCCATGTTACACCACAAGTCCCATGTTACACCACAAGTCCCATGCTACCCTCCAAGATCCATGTTTGACCCATGGTACGAGTACACTCCACGTCCCATGTTACACCGACCCATGTTGGAAACCGCACCATGTTTCTTAAAGGTGACCCCGTAGTGGTAACTGATATGAAGGAGAAAACCATAGCCAGGAAAATATATTGCACTTCTTACATTTCCCCTGAATAAATAATCCCTGCAACCCGCAGTACCCAGGAGCAATAATTCAGAACTCCTATTCCTATGCATAGCGAAGGAGATTCCAAGGGGAAAATTAAAATAGAGCTACAGGAAAACGCTTAACTCCAGGAGAACTTCGGATAAATACAGAGAATGATGGAGAGACTAAAAGAACAGGATATTAAATATCGTTCGGAGAAATAAGATATGAGACAAAACAAGAATACCTATAATAATTTTAACAATAACACCAAAGAGCTGGTAAACGGTGATAAACGAGCGACAAGAAAAAAAGAAAGTAAAAATTATGACAGTACCGAAATACCAAAAAAATTGTAAAGCAGGTAATAGTTACCTTACTTACTTCGTAATACTCACAGAAATTTGTGAATTTGCTATCAACTGGCAGATTGAGGAATAATAAATACGAATACAGGAGTAATACCTGAGGAATAGTATCAATCTATTGTCAATGAAATCAATCTATTGTCACGAATTAGTCATTACATCTATTAGAATTAGATAATTATGTAGGTCATCTTCCTGTCCCTGCAACCCGCAGTACCCAGGAGCAATAATTCAGAACTCCTATTCCTATGCATAGCGAAGGAGATTCCAAGGGGAAAATTAAAATGGAGCTACAGGAAAACGCTTAACTCCAGGAGAACTTGAACTGGGTGAGTCAGTGTGAGTTTTTCCTCTGGGTTTTTATTGATTCTATTCATTCTATGAAGTAGGTAGGTACATTAATAGGTGCAAGTGTCTGAGTGTTTACTGCTTGAGAATAATTAAGTGGTATGTAACTTCAGACTTCAGTATGGGTGCTTTGAAATTTATTCATGTGACTTCATATGATTTACTATCAATAACCTTACCTGTGCTGGTCTGCCTTCTCTTGTGTTCAGTTATTTTAGTGAGGATCTCAACCGTGTCAGGATCATCTTCTGGTGAGTGAGTCTTGTGGAAAGCTCCTCGAGATGAATTGACGCAGGTACTTATACATTAATAGGTGCAAGTGTCTGAGTGTTTACTGCTTGAGAATAATTAAGTGGTATGTAACTTCAGTATGGGTGCTTTGAAATTTATTCATGTGACTTCATATGATTTACTATCGATAACCTTGCCTGTGCTGGTCTGGCTTCTCTTGGGTTCAGTTATTTTAGTCTAAGAAGATCTCAACCGTCTCAGGATCATCTTCTAGCGAGTGAGTCTTGTGGAAAGCTCCTCAAGGTGAATTGACGCAGGTACTTCATAGAAAATCTACAATTCTACACCATTGGATCTTTTACAACAACTCGTGACTATTCCTAAGACAATTCCTGAACTTTCAACTACTAGATTCAACGCAACGTCAAAAAGGTGAAAATTTCAACTCTAACCACAGACAGCTAGGGTAGCTATCATATTTTTCACATGAAATGTTTTATCTTCATGAACACAATTTCTAGACTTTCCCTCTGTGTACAAAACATTAGCGAAATTCCCCTCCCACAACCTTCTGAAAAATTTTCCCTCTATCCCTCGCTCATTTTTCCCTCTCATCTCCTATTCAGCCTCAACCTCTTCGCGTCTTTCTCGTGGTGAGATTTTTGAAAGCAACAACAAAATTACTTACTTAAGTGCTCCAGAAAAAAAAGAGCAGGAAAGGAAAAGAGAAAAATCACTTTCAAAAACAGAGAAGAAAATGTGAACGTATAAATCTCATCCAACATTCAGAGCAACCCACGACATGAAAATGATAAGAAAGATGGATGCATCTTTTTCTACGCTCTTTCTCTGTTCTCACAACATTCAGAGCAACCCACGACATGAAAATGATAAGAAAGATGGATGCATCTTTTTCTACGCTCTTTCTCTGTTCTCACTTTTTTTTTTTTTTTGAGTGGTTACCTTGTATTTTTTCATTTTTCTTTCCGAGAAACAAGCTTTTCATGGTCTAAATGGTACTTTGAATGAAATGTATTCCTCTTTGCTTCATATTTACCATGCAATTTCTAGATGATTCTATCAACTTTAATGTATAATTCGAAACCGTACATCTTAGTTATCAACTCAGTTATACCTGATTTCAGTAAAACCAATGCAAGTGATATTAAATCCACCAAAAGAGGAGAGTAACAAGAAGAAACCGTTTTCAAAAGCTGGCAGATTGGTCTAAATGGTACTTTGAATGAAATGTATTCCTCTTTGCTTCATATTTACCATGCAATTTCTAGATGATTCTATCAACTTTAATGTAATTCGAAACCGTACATCTTAGTTACCTACTCAGTTATGCCTGATTTCAGTAAAACCAATGCAAGTGGTATTAAATCCACCAAAACAGGAGAGTACCAAGAAGAAACCGTTTTCAAAAGCTGGCAGATTGTTCAAAGGAAAGAATTGACCCAAAAGGTTAGCAGTGCTGCGTGCCAAGTATCGTCAACACGGGAAAAACACTGCTCATTAACCATCAGCCTGAGGATATTAAACTCAAAATGACCTCCTTATCAAACAATTCGTCTTTCATAAGAGCTTCGTGTTTCCGACAGCTATTTTCACGCAAGCCAAGTATCGTCAACACGGGAAAAACACTGCTCATTAACCATCAGCCTGAGGATATTAAACTCAAAATGACCTCCTTATCAAACAATTCTTCTTTCATAAGAGCTTCGTGTTTCCGACAGCTATTTTCACGCAAGCAAAAAAAAAAAAGTGAAATTCAAGTAGGTAAATGGAGAGGAAAAACTCATTTTTCTTGCCTAATTTTTTCCTCGTAGAAGTGCCCATTTTGTTTTTCCTTATTAATGGTCTCTAATAGTCTCCCTGAGTGCCCCTTCAAAGCAGTCATTAGGGGTGACCCCTCATTGGAACTCTTGCAGATCATGTTTCAATCCATTAGCTTGGACAAGGTAATTAGAGGTTTATGTTCTGCTGGCACGAAGTGCACCTTGTATTGACTCTAAATGGACCTTGTATATTGAGTCGACTACAGGCACTTTGCACGTCAATGTATACCATGTAAAATGTTTCAATTACTGTGTAAACTTGTAAGGGGGTGTGGTAGAATAGAAATTAGTTTGTGTTGAGCTTTTTTTATTAGGCGTAAGTGGATGGCCTATAACGCGAATATTTCTGTAGAAAAGTACTCTTACTTACAAAGTAATAGGTAATACCTACAGTAATTAAACAATCTCCAGGTGAGACTAGATTCTGTAGAACAATGAACCCTTTTTACTTTTTTTCACAGCAATTCTAAATTGAGAGCACGCAAAAAACCCATTATCGTTAATAGCCCTGTTAATTACTTTCAATTAAGTAATAAATCGTTTATACTTTTTTCCAGCGTTCTTCCCCATTAACCCTTGATTGTTTGGACTAAAAGTACCTAGCTAACTACCTACATAATACATATAGATTTAACCCTACGTACTACATTTCCAAGGAAATTAAATATTTATGTTTTTCCCTTCAGACCACTTCTGCATTTTTACTCATGTGTCGTATCCCAAATTTCGGTCTCTTCAGGTGCGAATGTTGAACTTTTTACTCATGTGTCGTATCCCAAATTTCGTCTCTTCAGGTGCGAATGTTGAACTTTTTACTCATGTGTCGTATACCAAATTTCGGTCTCATGAGGTGCAAATGTTGAACTTTTAGGGGGAAAATGAATTTGATTGAACAAAAACCAACTTCCAGGAATTTAAACAACATAATCACGTACCCTTGTACTCGTACATGATAGCAGATGGATTGAATACTTCCCAAATATTAAAGTACATAGTACCAACATAGGTATAACTACATAATACAAGAGATCACAGAAAGGTATAAGGTTAAAACTATATATGGAAATATGAAAAATATAAATCTGGGGGTAAAAATCTAAAAGTTGGAAAGACCTCCGAAACATGTCGGCTTTTAATAAATAAACTGTAATAATTCTTTGAAGTTCTGCAAAATATATATGCCTTTTTGGTTCTCCTTATCAAGTTGACCCACAGAACTTATATATAATGACTGCTGAAACCCTCCAAGGGAGTTATGTATTCTTAAGGCTCCGTTGAGGACGTTTCTATTAATTAGGATCGTTTGTTTACGTTCTCTTAGGTCGGGACTAGGCTAAGGTCGACTGTCAGTTCTCCGTTGTGGACGCCTACTAAGGGGGAGAGAGAAGAGAAGGGACATTCCTAATTCCTATTATTTCCATACATCCATTAATTGTTGTTTTTCCATTGGAAAGGTCCATAAAGTATGAAATTACACCCACAGGATGTGTATTCATTGTGTATATTATATCTAGTAACATAATACCATCCCCTCCCCTCATCCCTATCGCATCCGGAGTTATGTATTCTTAAGGCTCCGTTGAGGACGTTTCTATTAATTAGGATCGTTTGTTTACGTTCTCTTAGGTCGGGACTAGGCTAGGGTCGACTGTCAGTTCTCCGTTGTGGACGCCTACTAAGGGGGAGAGAGAAGAGAAGGGACGTTCCTAATTCCTATTATTTCCGTACATCCATTGATTGTTTTTTCCATTGGAAAGGTCCATAAAGTATAAAATTACACCCACAGGATGTGTATTCATTGTGTATATTATAATAGTATATTATATCTAGTAACATAATACCATCCCCTTCCCTCTTCCCTATCGCATTGAGAAGAGGAAGAGAAAGAAGGAAGGAGAGAGAAAGAGAGATAATTTAGATGCAACAGTCCAGGGCTGGGCTTATTGCGATTGGAGACATGCTACAAAGACTTAGTTCCTTTTTTACTTTTTGCGGTGGATTGCCTAATGACCAATCAAAGTAATCATTAATAGGGTAAATCACATTTAATGTTACTATCGCATTCATTATAATTTAAACGCCCAATATAAACAATGTGTATTATATTATTGATTAAACAGAAATTAATTATCTCACCACCAAATAATAAAATAAATTACTGAAACTAATACTTCCTGAAGTACATAATAAAATGTTTTGTTTGTTGTACCTAGTTTGTTGCATTTTGTTTGCACGTCATTTCACTGTTGTTGAAATTAATTATCTCACCACCAAATAATAAAATAAATTACTGAAACTAATACTTCCTGAAGTACATAATAAAATGTTTTGTTTGTTGTAGTTTGTTGCATTTTGTTTGAACGTAATTTCACTGTTGTTACACTTTATTTTGAGCGTTCTTTCATAAACTAGGTTCCTAGATATTAACAGGATTCCATGTACGTAGGTACAGTACCTAGGTAATATCAAACTTTTTTTGGTGAAAAAAAATCAGGTGTTGTCTAATAGGTACCTTACACAATCATCAGTAATGTCATTATTTGGAAATAATGTCATTATTGATTTATATAATATGGAAATAATGTCATCAGTAATGTCATTATTTGGAAATATAATGACGCCATACCTCGGCTGGGATTAAACCCACGCCCTCCTGTTTACCAGGCGAGCGCCTTGACCACTACACCACCGAGGCAGGAAATGGTGTTGACTTACGAAAATTTTATTCAAGAACGCACGTTCCTACATTCTTGCAGAAGACTCAAAATCTCCACTTCACAAGAAATGAATGGAGAAAGTTTGAGCTTTTTTCCACCTCAAAAAATTCCCCAAGAGACTTGACTTGTATCTAATAGAACATTATGGTGAAAAGTTTCGGATGCAAAAAGGACACTGGAATTTCAAATAGGCTGTAAAGAAGGTAAGCCTTCTGTGAGTTGTTTTGAAGTTTTTTTTTTCGTTTGAAATGTAAAATATTCACAGTCCGACCTTTACTGAAGGATTATGCCTTTGCTATGCATAGTAGCTTTATACCGGGTGATACAAACGTCTCCTTGACCCTTGACCCAGCATCAACATAAGTTCAACCCTTTGAAGTAATATTTTTTGTCGTAAATTCAAAATTGCAGTATGTGGACACAAAACAATACAGTCAAACTTGTCTAAGTGGATCCGTCTAAATAGGAAACCTGTATAAATGGGGGAAATCATAGCCCCTTCATTTATAATGGTGATTAGGAAACACTTATGTAATTGGGAGAAAAAATTGTCGGTCCCTTGGATTCCCAATTGGACAGGTTTGACTGTAGGTCATATTATTTAGATTTTCCCCAAATTGGTAGTGCATAATTTATGGACACTCATTGGAATGGACACAAATATTGGACACTCATTGGTGTCATTACACTCAAAATGAACGGTGAAATGGTACCTCACTCACAGAAATGTTGATGAATAATTTGAATTACATAGCACAATTCAAGGAATCATTTCTCCTCGTGTTCTCAAAATATGTTCACATTGTTCACAGCACAGCTTTCTGAGAACAGCAGTACGTTACCTGAAACATAGAAAAATAAAATTACTTGTACCTTGTACGTAATATATTGTGTTAGAAATAAAACTACAGGGAGGCGCTTACCAAAAGTCGTGTTTTGCAAACTACCGCCTTTTTAATGCGAAAAAAAGTTCCTCTACCTTTGGGTACTGTGGGCTGTGGGGGTTGAAATAGTAGGGAATGACTTATGTGAAGGTAGAGCTCTGTTGGTGAAGTTGTGAGAGGAAAAAATGAGTTTGCAAATTTTCGAAATTTCTTCATTTACCCAGGTACGAACGAGTATTAAATTTAGTACCTGGCTATGCAGTCTCTTACATTTTAAATTCCAGTCAATGTCGACATCGACCGACTATTTTAATCCTTCTCTCTTCGATTTCGGGACGATAAGACCATAGCAGTTACAGTTCCCTCTGTCAAACCTCTTTAAAAAAAAAAATAAAAAAAAATACCCAGGTACGAACGAGTATTTAGTATCTGTCTATGCAGTCTCTTACATTTTAAATTCCAGTCAATGTCGACATCGACCGACTATTTTATTGACGACGAAATTTCTCCTGTTTTTTCTCAAGCCCTTTTCCAATCCTTTCTAGACTTCTCTTTCCATTAGTCTTTCTTTCAAGTCCTATAATTCTCTCTTTCGTTCCCCTCTTTCAACTCTTTGTCTCTCCCTATTCTTTCTTATTAAGCTCCTATATCACATTAGTGCGTCCCTTATGTAATGTCTTTCTCTCTTTTGTCTCGTTCTGTCCATTTAATCTCTCTCCTCTCTCTCTCTCTCCTCTCTCTCTCTCTCTCTCTCTCTCTCTCTCTCTCTTTCTTTTCTTATTAAGCTCCTATATCACATTAGTGCGTCCCTTATGTAATGTCTTTCTCTCTTTTGTCTCGTTCTGTCCATTTAATCTCTCTCTCTCTCCTCTCTCTCTCTCTCTCTCTCTCTCTCTCTCTCTCTCTCTCTATCTCTCTCTCTCTCTCATTTCACCTATTTCCAAACACCTATTGAAAACTAAAACCTATTTCTCTAACTCTGAACACCTCTATTTCTCTCCTATTTGGGGAGAGGAAAGAGTTTTTTCTCTCGTTCCTTTGGATTGGGAAAATTTTCATTAGCACAGAAGTGTCAAGTGACGTTCTGAACAATTTCTCTCTCCCCCCGGAGTTTCCCGACATAGATTTATTTTCGTCAAAGGAGGAATAATGTTCTCCCTATAATTAGAAAATGACCAGTGCTGGAGAGAGGTGACATGTAAAGCTGGATAAACGGTCCCTTGGATTCCCAAACAGGTTTGAATGTACACATACGTATGTGCAACTAAACCTTTCTTAGGGACGTGAGGGACTCACAAAGTCTTGGAGCTTAAAAATAAAATATCTTAAAGGTGGATGACCTGATCTTTCTCCATAACTATGGTAGGTACCTAGTTGGAATTTTGGTTTGGCGAATTCAAATATAATTTTTGACCTGTCAAAATTTTCACATTCATATTTTGGAAGGACTTCATCTTAGGGACGTGAGGGACTCACAAAGTCTTGGAGCTTAAAAATAAAATATCTTAAAGGTGGATGACCTGATCTTTCTCCATAACTATAGTACCTAGTTACAGTTTTGGTTTGGCGAATTCAAATAGAATTTTCGACCTTTTAAAAATGTCACTGTTTGGACTTCACATTCACATTTTGGAAGGACTTCAATTTATTGAATTAACAACAAAATGACATAAAATAATGATATCAATTACATTAGAAGATATTATGTATTATGTAAGATACCTGTACCTCAATTAGGTGGATAGATATTATGTAATTGGACTCAAGGTTATTATGTAATTAAGATCACGGTTATTATTTAATTAGTCTCAAGATTCGCCACTGATCAAAAGTATATCACCCGTTCCTTCTGGATCTCGACGTAGAGTTTTAGCAAGCCTCTCTCTCTCTCTCTCTCTCTCTCTCTCTCTCACACTCTCTCTCTTTCTCTCTCTCTCTCCATTAAAACCCAGAAAAACTCCATTCTCTCTCCTGAGCAGTAAATCAGATGGAAATCTGATGCCAATTATAAAGCTTTTCTTATCAAATTAAAACCCAGAAAAACTCCATTCCAAACCTCCTTGTAGGGAAAGAAACAGATATTGTGGGCGAGAGAGACAAAATTCTGAGAGAGAGAGAGAGAGAGAGAGGAGTCAATTATTTCATTTTAAAATGAAATCTGAGATGAAAGAATGGGGAGAAGGAAAGAGTTCTTTTCAGTTTCACCAAATCTAAGTTGTATTTAATGTAAGTAGGTAGGTAAGTGTGATTAAATTTTATTTAGTTTGAGATAATGGTCAAGTACGATATCATACATATTTCTAGACATGGTCTTCACTTGACTCACTCCAGTCAAGTGAAGACCATGTCTAGAAATATGTATGATTAAATTTTAGTTATGAAATATTTCACCAAATCTAAGTTGTATTTAATGTAAGTAGGTAGGTAAGTGTGATTAAATTTTAGTTATGTAATATTGTAGCAGGGCCCAAAGTCTGACATCATCAGAACCGAAGATAACAGACCGAAGCCTAGATCACAAGGCTAAGATAGGACGATCCGAGGCCACAACTCATGCCATCGAACCACAGAAGAGATAGCGATAACAACGATGGGATGAGTTGGAACCTAAGTCGTCACCGATAAGTTTCGTGATCACACTCCCTCGACCGATAAGACCGACTCTGCTAGTATAAGTAAGAAGGAAACCAAGCTAGCAGGGTCAGCCGTCCAGGAGCTAACAGTCCCCCAGCGTTCTTCACCTCCAGCTGTTAGATCTAAGGATACCACCAGCGCTTGTCGTTCAACTATACCTCAATCCTACTACAATATGTAGGTACTACTCATGTTCATACTATAGGAATATAATGTAATTTTGGTTAAGGGTTCCGTAGATCTATACACCTAACAATAGCTGGAATAGACGTGTATTCCAGCTGCGATAGAGTCAACATCTATCTTGGTCTGAAGATGATGTCCTGAGTGACATCGAAAGCTCACCAATTTAAAAACCTCCTAATCGAAATTGTCTCAAATACTATTATTGAGAACAAAATCTTACATAACATATTTCTAGGCTGGGATTGAACCCACAACCTCGTGTTTATGAGGCGATTCGCCCGCTATAAGGTAAGTTGGACAGGAGGTGTAGGTATTCGTGGCAGTGAAAGATAAGTCAAAGTTCATGTTTTCAAAGTAAACTGTTTACATCAACTTAAACATGCTTCGCCTTGTTTACATACATAGGTATTTTTGCAGATTCTTTTTGTTTACACACCGCGGCTTCAGCTAATTTACCGTGAAATAGAAATTCTCTGTTGAAAATTTTCGTGTGGATTTCCAAGAAATACCTACCAAGAAATAGTGTTACAGAAGGGGTTTTTTTTTATTATTATTATTTTTTTTTTACCTCGGTAATATACGAGTAGGTAAAGAGGAAAGTTTACCTATTTGATATTATGGTTTCTAATGTGATTTTAATAAACTAAAATTATAAGGAAATTTCCAAGAAAAATAAACCTATAAAATATTGGTTTTTTGTATAGGTACTTTACGTATACAATATGCATTAAAAAAATTACCTACATTATTGCATTTATTTACTTTGATCTTACGGTTTCTAAAGCTTTTTTTTTATGACTATTATTTTTATTCATTTTCAAGGGAAAGTTACCAGTTTTCGCAAAATTTTCATCGATGATTCACTAGATATTTATCGAGATTTTTCATCACATTGGACATAGGGATAGGTTTCTAAGGGAATAATAATTTAGATTCACCCCCCCTCCCTTTATCCATAATTGCCCAAGTCTCTCTCTCTCTCTTTTCTTATCTCCATGTTATGCTTGTCGGTCTTCTCTCTAAGGAATAGGTGATTTATTACAGATAAGGAAAAAAAAAGTCAACGAAAACATAGATAGAAAGAGAATAGAGAAAAAAGGGAGGGGGAGAGGAAAAGGAGAAGAGGAAGAGAAAGAAGGAAGGAGAGAGAAAGAAAAAAAATACCACGAGGGAGGCACAAATAAGCCCGAGGGATGAAAACCGAAAGGAAATACATAGAAAATAATATATTTCATATGAATAGAGGGAGAAAATAGGGGATAAATGAGAAGGGAGGGAGAAAGGGAGGGGAAAATAGATTTGAGGTTATTGTTCTCTTTGTATAGCTATAGGTCCCCCTCCCCCTACAAACAACTCACTATTACAATTAGGTATATTTTAGGGGTAATGGAATTTTCCAGGTCTTTAATGTTGGTGCTTTGAAAAAGTGAATGTTATTTTAGCATCGGTACGGTAACAGTTGAAATTCTATTTCACCAAGTAAATACATAGGTACCTACCTAAATAATATGTTGACAAATAGCTAAATATGTATACTGCATGTCCCGTTAATCTGACAGGCCTAGGTTGAACTGACAGTCCGATGGCGTAAGTGGATGGCCTATAACGCGAATATTTCTGTAGAAAAGTACTCTTACTTACAAAGTAATAGGTAATACCTACAGTAATTAAAGACTAGATTCTGTAGAACAATGAACCCTTTTTACTTTTTTTCACAGCAATTCTAAATTGAGAGCACGCATAAAACCCATTATCGTTAATAGCCCTGTTAATTACTTTCAATTAAGTAATAAATCGTTTTAGCTGAAGGATTATGCCTTTGCTATGCATAGTAGCTTTATACCGGGTGATACAAACGTCTCCTTGACCCTTGACCCAGCATCAACATAATATGTAAGTTCAATCCTTTGAAGTAATATTTGTCGTAAATTCAAAATTTCAGTATGTCTCTCTCTCTCTCTCTCTCTCTCTCTCTCTCTCTCTCTCTCTCTCTCTCTCTCTCTCTCTCTCTCTCTCTCTGGTTATTAGAATTTTTCGAGGATAATCTGAGGTCATAAATTTGGGTAGAGGGAACTCCGTAAAACAGGAATAAAAATATGATGTATGGAATGGTCGAGATAACATAAATCTTGGAACACCTTTTGGTATATCCCTCCAAAAGGAAATATCTTCCTTTTTAATGCGAAAAAAAGTTCCTCTACCTTTGGGTACTGTGGGCTGTGGGGGTTGAAATAGTAGGGAATGACTTATGTGAAGGTATATTACATAGAGCTCTGTTGGTGAAGTTGTGAGAGGAAAAAATGAGTTTGCAAATTTTCGAAATTCCTTCATTTACCCAGGCACGGCCAGCCTAGTTAGCTTAGTTGGTAGTGCGTCTGCCTCGTAAGCGCTAGGCCGCGGGATCGATTCCCGCCGGGGCGGATTTTATCCTGATGGGATGACTTGTCGAAGTGGACCCGTCGTAAATTCAAAACTTCAGTATGTGGACACAAAAACAATACAGTCAAACTTGTCGAAGTGGACCCGTCTAAATAGGAAACCTGTATAAGCGGGGGAAATCATGGCCCCTTCATTTATAATGGTGATTAGGAAACACTTATGTAATTGGGAAACCAGGATAAGTGAGAAAAAATTGTCGGTCCCTTGGATTCCCAATTGGACAGGTTTGACTGTAGGTCATATTATTTAGATTTTCCCCGAATTGGTAGTGCACAATTTAAAATTATGGACACTCATTAGTGTCATTACACTCAAAATGAACGGTGAAATAATTATGTAGTTGGTACCTCACTCACAGGAATGTTGATGTATAATTTGAATTACATAGCAAAATTCAAGGAATCATTTCTCCTCGTGTTCTCAGAATATGTTCACAACTTTCTGAGAACAGCAGTACCTACGTTACCTGAAACATAGAAAAATAAAATTACTTGTACCTTGTACGTAATATATTGTGTTAGAAATACAACTACAGGGAGGCGCTTACCAAAAGTCGTGTTTTGCAAACTACCGTATTCCAATAAGTCTTTTGTTGATTTGATGTGAGTAGGTAAGTAAGTATTAGGAGCTTTTTTTTTATAATAATCTTTAATCAATGCTTATGCCAGTTTATGAACAAAAGCATGAACAGGAGAGTTTTTCATGAATACATATCAAGGGCTTTATTTTCAAAAAGGAGAGATTAAAAGTAAAAAATATTTTTTGATCTCGTTTTTATTGAAAAAGTTTCAGTTCTCATAGACAAACATTGTCTGTATTGGCATAAAATATTAGAGCCGGAAAACTTTGTGAAATCATATTTCTTTCATTTTTTTAGATATTAAAAAAATTGTAGAGATTTCTAAGAATAATAAAATATTACATCTCATGATTTCTAAGAATTGTAACCTCCAACTACAGTGGAACATTAGTGTAGTTAAATAGTCAATAGAAATTTATCACTGAATTTGTCATTTTTTTTTCTCAATTTTCTTAATCTCATCTTAGATATTAAAAAAATTGTAGAGATTTCTAAGAATAATAAAATATTACATCTCATGATTTCTAAGAATTGTAACCTCCAACTACAGTAGAACATTAGTGAAGTTAAATAATCAATAGAAGTTTATCACTGAATTTGTCTTTTTTTTTCTCTATTTTCTTAATCTCATTCATAACTTTTATTTCCTTTCTTCGGGGAAAAATTCCATTCTCTTTTATTGCAGCAGAGGGAAAATTAAGGTAATTTTCATTGTTTTTTCACCTCTTGTGCAATTTTATCATAGTCTACAGGGTGAGACTGAAATATGAAACGGTGAAACATTACAGGTACCTAGGTAATTCATTATGAGATTTATATTTTTTATCTTCAATTTTTTTCTACATGGTTCAGAGACACAAATCTTTCTTTTAATCAACAATTATTTAGGAATCAATATTATTGGTACTGCAATTTTATCATAGTCTACAGGGTGAGACTGAAATATGAAACGGTGAAACATTACAGGTACCTAGGTAATTCATTATGAGATTTATGTTTTTTATCTTCAATTTTTTTCTAAATGGTTCAGAGACACAAATCTTTCCTCTAATCAACAATTATTTAGGAATCAATATTATTGGTATTAATAAGTTTCAAAAAATATTGATACACCCAGTATAGTAATTATATTTAAATATTTATAGCTAACTTTTTAAGAGCATTTTCTCTCGCGCTCTCTCTCTCTCTCTCTCTCTCATTAGCGCTTTTAAAGCAGCTTTTCAATTTTTAATTTTTGCTTAATTTTTCACGTTTTTAGGAGAAGGGATAGTTTTGAACTTTGAAGTTGGTTTATGTAGATTCTATTTTTTTTTTCTAAATGCATAAAAAATAGATTGAACCTCAGTCGTAGCTAAGATACCTAAGATAAAAAGTAAATACCATCAGGAATCGTATTCCAAGAATGACACTCGGAGAAGCAAAAAATTGTCTTAATAAATTAATGTTGTATATTGTGAACTACTAATTTGAATTAACTATGTTAGTCAAGTAAAACCCTCACTCGTTATGATGATAGATGATGAGAAATAAAAATAAAAGGCCCCCAAATAACGTTAGTTTTACTGAAGCCTCATACAAAATGATACTAATATTAAACTATGAATCTATAAGGTACTGAAAAACGGGGAGACCCAAGGGTTAAACTTCCTAAATTTAGGTAAAGCAAACGATGCATGCACTCAGTCACACTTCTAGACTTACATTAAACGCCAAAAGAACCTCTAGCATATCCTGAGGAAAACTATGATAAAAGACTTTAAAGAGTTGGTAGTCAATAGCATGTACCTACCTACTTTGAGGATGAAGGTCCCTCCATAATAAATTGAGATGAAAAAATGGAGCACAAGGATATACAATTAGAGAAAATGGATGAAGAGGAGGGAAAGAAGAAGAAGGAGATGGAGGAAAAGAAGACGAAGAAGAAATAAAATTTCCAGAATACTATAATTGACCCCATTCACCGTTTATTACAGCAATAAAGATCGTGTGAAGATAAACTTGGTTTTACCGCATTTTTATTCGGTCATTATTTTTCATTGTGAATGATTTTTTCCTTGGACTAAACTTCAAATTGCATAACCTCTACACTTACTTAATTTACGTGTCCAGGGTCACCAACCATCAGATGGAATCCTGCCAGTACCTACTGTGCAACTTGCATCCCGGTCTGCTCTACACATTATCATTATTAGGTACACAACTCAGTTACCTATAATGACCTACCTTATGATAAAAGCCTTCACTGACCTAAAGTAATAAGTTGCAGAGTAAATCAGACATCTCCACTATTATACAATTTAGTGCACATTGCATACCTATAAAGTTATACGGCGTTTATACAAATTTAGTGAGTTATCTCGGAATAAGGAGATTGCAAATCCGTCAAGGGTAGAGGGCTACGTTGTTCTCATGCTACTCATAAATTATTACTAAAGACACTTCAATTTAATTACTGTGTTTTACATTGAACAAGAGGAGCTTGCCATTTCTAATAGGTTTTAGGTTTTGATATTGAAACGTAACGGTAAATTACTTTCGGATACCACGAACATAGACAATTTCAACACCCATGGCAACAAAAACTGATACTCGATACTCTCGGCATACTAAAGACACTTCAATTTAATTACTGTGTTTTACATTGAACAAGAGGAGCTTGCCATTTCTAATAGGTTTTAGGTTTTGATATTGAGACGTACCTAACGGTAAATTAGTTTCGGATACCACGAACATAGACAATTTCAACACCCATGGCAACAAAAACTGATACTCGATACTCTCGGCGAAATTCCGCAGTAAAGTTAAAAGACACAGACAAGATAAACAGGATAGTGCCTCCAGTTCTTCATCCATGACACAGAGTTCCATTAGTAGGATGGAGAAAACACTCCAGCGAAACATAAATTGAGTTTCAACTTCACCAATAAGAGAGAATATATTTTGTTTCCAAAGTCAGAAAGTTATTAAAAGACATTTATTATTGTGTCAAAGTTGACAAAAAGCTTTTCCCCGTATAGAGATCGACTTTGGGCGCAAAATGTTCACAACTTTTCATTTCAATCACGTTTTAGGGCCACGGGATAGGGGGAGCTTTTACCCTTCTGTATACAGTACTCATAAATTATTACTAAAGACACTTCAATTTAATTACTGTGTTTTACATTGAACAAGAGGAGCTTGCCATTTCTAATAGGTTTTGATATTGAAACGCCCCGGCGGGAATCGAACCCGCGGCCTAGCGCTTACAAGGCAGATGCACTACCAACTAAGCTAACTAGGCTGGCAATGTTCACCCTTGGATTGCCTTCTTCTTCCTAGCCTTTCCCAATTTAAATACCTAGGGTCGGACACAGCCCTACTGTACGTTGTAGATATTTTTTTTCTCCTTTCATTTATGTGCCTATGTTTTCCTTCCCGTATTTCTCTTTCACACACTTTCATACCTTTCTCTCCCTCCCTTTATCACACTTTCTCTCCCTCCCTTTATCACACTCTAACCTTTATCACTCCAGCTGGATTCCCTTTATTCTCTTTACGCACCATGATAATGATAATCACCCCCTCATTATTACGCATTACTACTTCTATAGAAATGACGAGCTCATTGTATCATACACAGACCTACACCTTTCATACAGGATTGTGTAAGCTTCAGTGTACACAGTCAGGAAATAATCAAATATTTTCCTTCAAATTGGATTCAAGGTCTATAAAAATGTACCTACATATGTAAGCTTCAGTGTACACTGTACAAAATTAGGAATTAATCAAATATTTTCCTTCAAATTGGATTCAAGGTCTATAAAAATGTACCTACATAAGAGATACTTACTAAAAAATAGAAAACAAATTATTTGATAGGTATCTATGTAAGTCTCTTCCTTATTAGAAACAAACGGCTTTCATTTATCCTCGATAAACTAATATGAGTTTTGTGTTTCTGTAATCAGCAAAGTGTAATACCCACTAGTATGAGTATTTACCAATACCAAAAGTTTATTCAGAAAACCATAGAAAAGTTGAACTAATTTGATGTAGGCTTTTTTAAAATAATGAACAATAATATGAGTTTTGTGTTTCTGTAATCAGCAAAGTGTAATACCCACTAGTATGAGTATTTACCAATACCAAAAGTTTATTCAGAAAACCATAGAAAAGTTGAACTTGTGCTGCTGGCACGAAGTGCACCATGTATTGACTCTAAATGGACCTTGTATATTGAGTCGACTACAGGCACTTTGCACGTCAATGTAGAAAATGTTTCAATTACTGTGTAAACTTGTAAGGGGGTGTGGCAGAATAGAAATTAGTTTGTGTTGAGCTTTTTTATTCTGAAGTAGCAATGCACACAAGGAATTATTTATTACTCGCTTCCTACACATATAATTTTTCCAAGGAAATTAAATATTTATGTTTTTCCCTTCAGACCACTTCTGCATTTTTACTCATGTGTCGTATCCCAAATTTCGGTCTCTTGAGGTGCGAATGTTGAACTTTTAGGGGGAAAATGAATTTGATTGAACAAAAACCAACTTCCAGGAATTTAGACTACATATATATAAGTACGTACCCTTGTACTCGTACATGATAGCAGATGGATTGAATACTTCCCAAATATTAAAGTACATAGTACCTACATAGGTATAACTACCTAATACATGAAAAAACATTTCTGTCTAAACTTGTTTTGCCAGCCTAGTTAGCTTGGTTGGTAGAGCGTCTGCCTTGTAAGCGCTAGGTCGCGGGTTCCACCCGGGGCCGATTTTATCCTGAACGGATAAGGTTCGTTCTAGAAACGGCTGGCTTTCTCCTACCCTGTCTTTCTTCACAGTTCCCTCTATCAAAAACCCCTTAAAAAAAGTGCGATTTATCCAATCGATTTAATAGGACTAAAAATAAATACCGTGTGTACCAGGCATAACGCAACACTTCGCGTACTCAAGTTCTAACTCATAGTTACGGAACACCCTGTTTTCACAGCCTATATGTATATGATTTCCTTTCTCATTGATACAGCGGCATATACGCACCTTTTCATTCGGTTTCCAGGTTAATTAATTATGTACACAAGGTTAGCAGTGCTGCGTGCCAAGTATCGTCAACACGGGAAAAACACTGCTCATTAACCATCAGCCTGAGGATATTAAACTCAAAATTACCTCCTTATCAAACAATTCTTCTTTCATAAGAGCTTCGTGTTTCCGACAGCTATTTTCACGCAAGCAAAAAAAAAGTGAAATTCAAGTAAATGGAAAGGAAAAACTCATTTTTCTTGCCTAATTTTTTCCTCGTAGAAGTGCTCATTTTGTTTTTCCTTATTAATGGTCTCTAAAGTCTCCCTGAGTGCCCCTTCAACGCAGTCATTAGGGGATAGGGGTGACCCCTCATTGGAACTCTTGCAGATCATGTTTCAATCCATTAGCTTGGACAAGGTAATTAGAGGTTTATGTGCTGCTGGCACGAAGTGCACCATGTATTGACTCTAAATGGACCTTGTATATTGAGTCGACTACAGGCACTTTGCACGTCAATGTACATACCTATACCATGTAAAATGTTTCAATTACTGTGTAAACTTGTAAGGGGGTGTGGCAGAATAGAAATTAGTTTGTGTTGAGCTTTTTTTATTGTGAAGTAGCAATGCACACAAGGAATTATTTATTACTCGCTTCATACACATAATTTTTCCAAGGAAATTAAATATTTATGTTTTTCCCTTCAGACCACTTCTGCATATTTACTCATGTTTGTGTCGTATCCCAAATATCGGTCTTTTGAAGTGCGAATGTTGAACTTTTAGGGGGAAAATGAATTTGATTGAACAAAAACCAACTTCCAGGAATTTAAGAAAAAACATTTCTGTCTAAACTTGTTTTGCCAGCCTAGTTAGCTTGGTTGGTAGAGCGTCTGCCTTGTAAGCGCTAGGT
>NW_007378506.1:0-46838 GCF_000475195.1 Diaphorina citri
GACACGATTGAGCAACATTTACGATTGTTGGAGACAGTTTTGGATCGACTTCATCGTTCTAAATTGCGAATAAATTGGGCAAAATGTGAATTTTGCATGTCTGAAGTGACATATCTTGGTTTCAAAGTCGACAAAACTGGGTTAAAAATTGACCCCGAGAAGCTGAGACCCGTTATAGAATATCCTGCCCCGCGAAATTTGAAGGAGTTGCGGCGTTTCCTCGGGATGTGCAGTTGGTACCGCCGCTTCATCCCCGATTTCGCGGAGACCACTGCATCTCTCACGAAACTTTTGAGGAAACAACAGAAATGGGAATGGACCGAAGCTCAAGATCAATCTTTTGAAGCCTTAAAACAACTGTTGGTTTCCCCACCTATCTTGAGCCGTCCTGATTTCCAGCACCCATTTTGTGTTCAGACTGACGCCTCACATTCTGGTCTTGGCGCTGTACTTACCCAGACGATCGAAGGTAAAGAGCATGTTATCGCTTATGCCAGTCGTTCCCTATCGAAAGCAGAGCTAAACTATACTGTGACGGAGAAGGAATGTCTAGCCGTAGTCTTTGGATGTAAGAAGTTCCGCCCGTACATTGAAGGATACAAGGTGACTGTGATCACAGACCACAGTAGTTTACGCTGGCTTCATTCGCTCACAAATCCTACCCCACGCTTGGCCAGATGGGCTTTGGAGCTTCAGAGTCACGATCTGGAGATCATCCATCGAAAAGGAGCGCTGAACCATGTTCCGGACGCTTTGTCGCGCATTCCCAGCTGTAGCAGTGGCGAATCTTTTCCTGTATGTGCACTGAATATTTCGGATTCTGAAGAAGATTCCTGGTATTCCCGTAAGCTGTTGGCTGTCACTGAACATCCTGAGCGCCATCCCGATTATCAAGTGGTCGATAATCGCCTTTATCGCCGCAGGTTCGACTCCCTCGATTTGGTTTTGCAAGGTGCTACTGAACCCTGGAAACTAGTCATCCCAGATCAACAGATTCCCGATGTACTCCGTGAAGTGCACGACGACGCCGCCCATTTTGGCGTAGAGAAGACTTATGCCCGATTGACGAAGCATTATTATTTTCCTGGCATGTGGAATAAAGTCAATGATTACGTGCGTACATGTAAGGCGTGTCAAGAAGTCAAGTCTCCCCCTCTCAAACCTCCTGGTTTGATGAATAGTCATCCTTCGGATGGACCCTGGCAACGCGTCTATATGGATCTTATGGGACCGTACCCCCGCTCGTCCCGAAACAATGTCTACATTCTGGTGATTGAGGATCAGTTCACCAAATGGGTTGAACTCACCGCTTTGCGCGTAGCTTCCGCTCAAGTTGTAATGGAGCAGTTTAAGAAGCTAGTATTACATCGCTACGGAGCCCCTTCTGTTGTGTTCACTGACAATGGCACCCCATTCGTCAACAATCTCATGAGTCAGTTACTGCGTGACTTGAATATCCAGCACATGCGCACGCCCCCTTACTTTCCCCAATCCAACTTAGTGGAAAGGAAGAATCGCGACCTGAAAAGACTCATTCGCACCTATACTGACGCCCGTCAACGGAATTGGGATGTTCATCTCAGTGAGTTCGCCTTCGCCATCAACACTACTGTCCACTCATCCACTGGTTACACACCGGCCTTATTGAATTTCGGCCGCGAATTACCTTCCAGTAATACCGTTTGGAGTCGTTCTCATCCTAACGTGGATCCCAACAACATTCAAGATGCCGCCCCAGCTCGTCATGTAGAGAAGTTGCATCACTTGAAGGAGTTGTACGACGAACAAAACTAAAATCCCACAACTTGGTAATTTTTTACGTCCTACATACAATGGCAAAAAAAAGATTTTATATAGCCTTTTTAAAAAAATTTCTACTCCAGTAGTTCTCTGTTTCTGTAATGTGTAGGAGTTCAAGTATCGATTTGTGGTGTTTTATCTTGATCTATCTTCTCATCAATCATTTCTGCGCTACGATTTATCCATGTATGCTCTGTCGCATTTGCATTTTTTCCAATCCTGAACCTCCTGTGCCATTATTACCACCTATAGAGTCATGGCAATTATGTTCACCTATGCACCTCGTCGGCCATGTAGTAATACAACTTCATTTAGCTCATCGTATAGTACAGCGGGTCTCAACTTTTTTCGCCCGCGTACCCCTTGGGTTAATCTCACGAACCCCCGCCACCATCATAATGGGTACCGGGTACCCTTACCTAGGTTGATGTGTACTTTTACTACTGAGTTCTAGACACACTTAGTACTTTTTGAAAAATTTCAGTATGTACTTCAGTTAGGTACCTTGAGGCCAAAATTCAATACCTTTTTGGACTGTACTGCTTTTCCCGTGTTTCTTCGCCCTTTCCTCGCCTTTTCCCGTGTACAGACGGACTCGGCATTTTTCGCCAGCCTCTCAATCAGCCCTGCTGTACTGCAGAACTGTATACATACTGCACTAATAAGCAGTAAAAAATCGAAATTTGCTTTTGTCCACTATTACAACAAAAAAATTTCTCCGCGTACTCCCAGAGGGTCTCTCGCTTACCCCCAGGGGTACGCGTTTCCTCGGTTGAGAATCGCTGGCATAGTACATAGTGGAAATTTTTTATTTTGCGCGGTAAAATTCAAGGCCAACTGGACTGGAGAGGGATTTCAACTTAATTTATGACTTGCTGATAATGAGGTTCAAGTTGTATAATACACCTGGTTGTGGCGGATTGCCTACCCAGAGTAGAGCGTAATTATGAGAGGATTAACCAGTGTCAATATTTTGTGTGCATTTATTTTAATTATTATTTAATATACATAAAGATTATAAGCTCTCCCTCCCTTCCTTTCTTTTGTTCGTACATCTCTCTTGGGACACCTTGGTATTCAAGGGGTTGCTGATGACTGCTGCTATGTTCAAAGAACACAAAAACTTGGCAAAGAGTTTTGAGATCACAGATTAACCATGTTGCTATTTGCCTAATTGAGTTCAATCCGAGTTTTCTGTCTATTGAGCAGTGTCACGTTATGGCTAACTAGGATGTGAAATGCAATTGCATGTTCCCCCCTGATTTCTTGTATGCAAGAGACGCGAGATTATCTTCAATGCACCTTGCACCTGTTCTGAAATGTGACAAGGTGTCAATTGTCAGACGTACACTTGTGTTCTTGACAAACGAGTGAATTTGTGCCCCTTCTGATTCTTCTATTGTGAAAGTAAATTGTAAGACTGCATTTTCTGCTTGTATTTTTTCTACATTTATGTATTGGATTGATCCAATTCTTTTAAAGTAACAAATGTTGGTGAATTTGTCTCTTGTTCCTCTTGTGAAGCTATTCTAAAAGTACATGAACGTCTGCATTTTCTGGTTCTACTTCTTTTAGTTTCTTCTCTAACTGTACAGATATTGTAACGCTTAGTGGAACATTGAATATTTCAAAATATGTTCAGAAGGCGTTTCTTACTTACCATCTCACCGCTTTCTTATTCTATCGCAATACTACTCTGGAACAAATTGAACCGTACTGTATCTGCACGGTTCAATTTGTTCACAACCCTACCGCCCAAAACCCCAAACAGTAACGCCCAAATCCGACCTCTTCTTGAAGTTACCGAGTCTAGACTTTGAAATTTTCTCCGTACCTTCTCAAGTTTTAGTATCTAGACATTTTCAACTTTTTCCTCTCATTATTTCTGGTAGTCGCCTTCTGCCCTCTGGCATAGCACGTCCTGGGTTACACGACTGAGGGAGGTGTCTTGACAAACTTGTAGCATCCACTGGCGCCCAAAACCGCGGCATGAAAAATCCGAAGACCACACCCACCGCGATATTGACTGTCGGAACATCTTGACAAACTTGTAGCATCCACTGGCGCCCAAAACCGCGGCATGAAAAATCCGAAAACCACACCCACCGCGATATTGACTGTCGGAACACTGATGGGAAAAGTTGGAAGGCAATATTGATGGATAGTCTCGATTGATATATATACCTGTTGTATCTGCCTCTAGTGAAATAAAACATTAAGAGTAATAATAAAACTCAGTTGGTTCACACAAAGACTACAATATCTCCGCCCCCTTCCGTTTAATGTAGACTCCAAGCAGTTTTTTACAACCAAGAGAATCTTTTTTGTCTTGGAAAAAAAAGAATACCTCTTTTTTATACCACATTAATTGTTTTAATAATAACAAGTCGTCTCCAAGTGATTCATATAGATTTCATTGAACTTGGATCCAACATCTTGTACTAGAAGTCAATCTATATACGTCTTGTATCTTGTAGTAAATAGATATATAACTGTTTCAGGTTTGTCTGCCTTGTGGGCTTTTAGTGAGTATGTCTGGAGCATTAGTTTTACAATTAATTTGAAGTGCACAATCCATACGAGATCATAATGTGACTCATCGAACTTGAACTGGTGCTGGAAACAAATCAAAGAACGTTGGAGATCCTTTGTTCTTGTATTTTTTACTGGGATCAGACCACTTACCAGTCATGTCCGGTGATCTAGTGAATTAACTTGGAGCCCAAGCAGTGGCGCCATCGCCATTTGATTCCCCCAACTCGACGTCAATGCGGTTGGTGCTGGTTTTGAGTTGGCTATTGTCTTTGTCACAAATCTGATGATCCTTCACAAGATAACAATAAGATAAGATAAGGAACTAATTTATGGTTTCCAATGCTTCTTGTATAGATTTAATAATTGTGTCACACACCTTGAACAATAAATCAGCAAAGGAACTTTCAAGTTGGCAAAGCAAAAAAGATAACAATAAGATAAGATAAGGAACTAATTTATGGTTTCCAATACTTCTTGTATAGATTTAATAATTGTGTCACACACCTTGAACACACCAAAGGAAACTTTCAAGTTGGCAAAGCAGATAACAATAAGATAAGATAAGGAACTAATTTATGGTTTCCAATACTTCTTGTATAGATTTAATAATTGTGTCACACACCTTGAACAATAAATCAGCAAAGGAAACTTTCAAGTTGGCAAAGCAAAAAAATGCTTCAAGACATAATGATTGAATTATGTTCAAGAGTATAAACAATAACCGTCAACATTTTAGCCGAATTGGACCTTTCCAAAAGTGTCCTTTGTCAATGTAGATCACTAGCACCTACAGTCTTAACCTTGGCACTTGAACAGTACTTGCTGGAAGCGATGTGGATGTGACATCAAAAACAACGTTTTTTTTTTTTTTTTTTTTAAGAATGTTTAAAATGAGCTTTTAGACACAACCGACAACCTGAAAATAGTTGATATATTCCACAATGGCTTAGATCAAATCCTGATTACTAGACGATCGTATTGAACTATTGACCACTTCACACACCGAAACATGATATATGTAAGCGTCCTACTCTACATTTAGCTGGAAAATACTACTCTAATTTACTGATATAGGCAAGAAATTAAAAGGGACATAAATAATAATTAGTCATTTGTCACTGTAATTAAATAATTATGATCTTAGATATAAACAAGTAGATAATGAGAAGAACCATGGTGTTATCTGTTTCCCATAATGGGTCAATAAGTCCTATTATAATATTATACTCTTTGGATATTGGAAATCAACATGCTTGCTTAAGAAATAATTATGATCTTAGATACAAACAAGTAGATAATGAGAAGAACCATGGTGTTATCTGTTTCCCATAATGGGTCAATAAGTCCTACTATAATATTATACTCTTTGGATATTGGAAATCAACATGCTTGCTTAAGCTTGCCAATTTTTTTCAGGATAATTTATCCTTGCATTGACAATTATGTAATTGTTTACATCACAGGTTTTATGCAGATTAGAGGTACACAATGTGTTGGTTTGATTGGATAATTTATCCTTGCATTGACAATTATGTAATTGTTTACATCACAGGTTTTATGCAGATTAGAGGTACACAATGTGTTGGTTTGATCACCTTCATTTAATATTTTTCTTGCGTACATCACTTGTTGAGGATATAGAACGTGGTTATAACTGGCGCCAAGATTGGTAACCGGTTCTCAGGTCTTTAACGATTTTGCTGATAGTTTCCTAACCATTTTCTGCCTTTTCCTCATTAGATTTGTGGTCACGATAGCTTTTTTCTGTTCTTTTAAATATTATGCAGGTACGTTTCATAAAATGTGGGGTTAGTTTTTTTTTTTTTTTTTTTTTTTTTTTTTTTTTAAGAATGTTTAAAATGACCTTTTAGACACGACCGACAACCTGAAAATAGTTGATATGATATTCCACAATGGCTTAGATCAAATCCTGGTTACTAAACGATCGTATTGAACTATTGACCACTACACCACCGAAACATGATATAAGCGTCCTACTCTATGTACTTCATATTCATAACACTCTGAGGACAAGGAAAGTAAAACGGCAACGCTACTCCACAAGGTGTGTTTTCTGAGGTTTGGAATATTGATAAGAGATTGGAGTAACTCCTCTACCATGGCTGATATGAAGAAATCCATGATCTCATGTGGCGTAACATTAAATTTCATCGGCAGTATTACGTCGCTATCGGGCCTTTGTTTGGGAAAATCAGTACCCATATTGTCAAAGAATCTTTCGAAAAGATTTTGTTAAATAGTTTAGATCCATCTAAATTCTAAAAGAACTGAGCTAAGCCCACACCCTCCTCTACCATGGCTGATATGAAGAAATCCATGATCTCATGTGGCGTAATATTTCATCGGCAGTATTACGTCGTTATCGGGCCTTTGGTTGGGAAAATCAGTAGGTACCCATATTGTCAAAGAATCTTTCGAACTCCTCTACCATGGCTGATATGAAGAAATCCATGATCTCATGTGGCGTAATATTTCATCGGCAGTATTACGTCGTTATCGGGCCTTTGTTTGGGAAAATCAGTACCCATATTGTCAAAGAATCTTTCGAGAAGATTTTGTTAAATAGTTTAGATCCATCTAAATTCTAAAAGGACTGAGCTAAGCCCACACTTCTTTTGGCATTTTCTGGAATGGGAATTTTGCCTTTTGGGAGGAGATCCTTCTCTTTTTTCAAGGAGATAACTCAATCTCTTCCTGACTGTACTTTCTTTGTATTTCTACTAGAAACTAGACGAATTTTTTGCCTTTTGGGAGGAGATCCTTCTCTTTTTTCAAGGAGATAACTCAATCTCTTCCTGACTGTACTTTCTTTGTATTTCTACTAGATGAATCTCTCTCTTACGTGTAAAATGGATCAGAACATCTTTGAAGCAGAAAATAAAATCAACAAATACAGGAATCTACCAGGAAGCTCAACAAAAGAACCAGCAAGTGTCAAAGAAGCAATAAAATTATGACACCGAATTAATAACTGGTTATCTTGTGTAGGATGTCCCATAAACTTATGACACTTTATTAACTTCAGGCTAATAGATTTTTTATGGCCTCTGTGGTGTTCTTGGTTTATTATGACTATAATTCTGTTCGGTGAATTATTAAATCCATAGAGGAGACATTAATAGAATTACCTGGTAAATTATTCAAATTATATTGGTTACAATAGATGCTTCTTCCGAATTAATAACTGGTTATCTTGTGTAGGATGTCCCATAAACTTATGACACTTTATTAACTTCAGGCTAATAGATTTTTTATGGCCTTCTTGGTTTATTATGACTATAATTCTGTTCGGTGAATTATTAAATCCATAGAGGAGACATTAATAGAATTACCTGGTAAATTATTCAAATTATATTGGTTACAATAGATGCTTCTTTTTAAGGACCTTCTGATAACCCCATGGTTACCATTAATATCTGTTTGTTAGATGTTTGGCTAGCCGAAAAATAGACTGCTGTGAGATTGCTGTGCTTTTTAGCGTTATTTATTTATTGTTGAACCATAATTGCCATAAACCATGTAGTACATGGTGTAATCTTGCTTGGATTCCGCTTCTCTTGTTTGATATCTACAGAGCTTGCTTACTTATTGTCAAATTTCGTTTCTTCTTGTTTCCTTTTAATCTTTTCCATATCACGTTCAAAGTCTTTTAGTTCTCTTACTATTCCACGCTCAATGTTGTTGTTCAGATGCTTCTTTTTAAGGACCTTCTGATAACCCCATGGTTACCATTAATATCTGTTTGTTAGATGTTTGGCTAGCCGAAAAATAGACTGTTGTGAGATTGCTGTGCTTTTTAGCGTTATTTATTTAATGTTGAACCATAATTACCATAAACCATGTAGTACATGGTGTAATCTTGCTTAGATTCAGCTTCTCTTGTTTGATGTCTACTAAGCTATCTTCTTGTCAAATTTCGTCTCTTCTTGTTTCCTTTTAGTCTTTTCGATATCACGTTTAGAGTCTTTTAGTTCTTTTACTATTCCACGCTCAATGTTGTTGTTCGAATGTGAATTTTGCATATTCAGATGAATTTACATACTTGGTTATTATAGCACACGCCCTTTTGAGGATTACTGCTCCTTGAAATTTGCCATTTTCGCTTTGAATCTTTTTTGGTGAGCCGTCATAACACTTTTTTAATCTAGGTAAATACATAATTATCAGTTTGTCAAAACTTCAAAGTAAATCAAAATAAACACTTACCATTACCATTGATCCGTTGAAGAAAATCTCCAAGAGTCTCATTGTTACAGGTTGCAGCTTCCAAGATATTTGCATAATCATGTGAAGGTAATTAAATTGAAAGTATTCCTCCCTCACTTTTCACCCTTGGTTATGAAAATATTGATATTTTGCTGAAAAATAATCTCTCGGAAAAATTATAATTAGTTTTTTCACATTAGTTTTCTGATGTTGTTACCCACTCCTATGTTTTCAACTTTTGAGATACCATCAAGAAAACATGAGGTATCCATTATGGATTTCTCATATTCGTACTATCGCTGTTAATTTTTGTCAAATCTATCATCATTTGGTGCGTAAGTAGTGTTGAAAATCCCAAATACTCGTAGAGATATGTAAGGGCACCAATCTTCCTAACATTTTAGAATAGACAGTTTTGGAAGACGAAAAAAACTTGTCTATTCGAATTTGTCATGATATAATGACTGATATCCGCCCAGAAAAAAAGTCATTAGTCACTCTAGCTACTTTTACTGGAAACGATTGGTAGATTGGTATTGGTACACTTAAAAATCATAACAACTTCTTATACAGAACTTTTTTCGAATCAGCGCAGCAGGGAGTCCACTTAAAAAAAAATGTTAAAAGTTATTCCAAAGAGAATAAAGAAAGAAGAAGATGAATAAGAAAAAAAATACATAAAATATAAAAAGCATTCTTGAAAGTCCAATGTCGTTACATGGAACATAACATCAATGTAATGAAATAATAATCAATTTAAAATTTAAATGATGCCCCTTTAACATACATACACGAGATTTATTTCTCTCTTTTGTACACTGACTTCATGATTTCATTTTATTTTTCCAAAGAGTAATTCATCAATTTTATTTCACTTTGTTATTTATTCATTTCGTTTGATCCTTATCTATCAGCTTAAGGAATATGTTGACGATATCTCAAGCAAACAATTAAAGGATGCATTGATATTTATGTTCCGTAACCTAATCAGGGTCCTATCAAAGACGCAATTTGATTCTACCAAGACAAAAATTTCTCTAGAATTCTAAATGTTTTATTAGAAGAATGGCTTGACTTTTCTACTTTGCTCGTTGATCTAACAATCATTTATTTCTCTTGTTTTTCTGCTTTGTGAGTTCAAAGCAACAGCCTCCGTAGACGAATATTATCCTGGAAAACATAGTAATTGTCATAAAATTTAAAATATGTTGTAATGTTAGGACGTTTGATTTCCATGACTCTCTTGGCCAGAACTTTCGGACGTGAGTTCAAAGCAACAGCCTCCGTAGACGAATATTATCCTGGAAAACATAGTAATTGTCATAAAATTTAAAATATGTTGTAATGTTAAGACGTTTGATTTCCATGACTCTCTTGGCCAGAACTTTCGGACCCTTCTTGATACTGTATGCACCTTCTAGAATTGGAAGTCGGCATACGTGATCTGTTCTGGTCCCAGGTCTCAGTTCTATTCTCATTAAAGTGCATGCAGTTCAAGTGAAATATTTTCTGCTTTTAGGTAAGTCAAACCTCATGGAAATGCCTTCCACCCTTGTTGTTAAGTTACATTTCGTGCAGTCAAGAATCTTCTACAGATGAGCGGTAATTCGGTAAGTCGATATGTACAATGTACATATGCAGGTAGGACGAATCCAATTTTGCGTGCTCATTTTTCAATACCATGAGGTTGCATTTAAAGTAGGATTTTTGGTTGTCCCTGTTTCAAAATTTAATCTCTGGTCTCCTGAAATCACAAAAGGGTTGAACTAACAAGAGTTATTAGCGGTGTTTATTTTTAACCCCCAACCCCTCTCGAACCCCCAGACCCTTCGTTTCAAGTCCAACCCTTTCTTCCCTAAAACCAGAGTAGAGGATTTTTGGTTGTCCCTGTTTCAAAATTTAATCTCTGGTCTCCTGAAATCACAAAAGGGTTGAACTAACAAGAGTTATTAGCGGTGTGTATTTTTAACCCCCAACCCCTCTCGAACCCCCAGACCCTTCGTTTCAATTCCAACCCTTTCTTCCCTAAAACCAGAGTAGAGCGTAATTATGAGAGGATTACCCAGTGTCAATATTTTGTGTGCATTTATTTTAATTATTATTTAATATACATAAAGATTATAAGCTCTCCCTCCCTCCCTCCCTCCCTCCCTCCCTTTCGTTCATACATCTCTCTTGGGACACCTTGGTATTCAAGGGGTTGAAGTTACCGCTGCTATGTTCAAAGAACACAAAAACTTGGCAAAGAGTTTTGAGATCACAGATTAACCATGTTGCTATTTGCCTAATTAAGTTCAACCCGAGTTTTCTGTCTATTGAGCAGTGTCACGTTATGGCTAACTAGGATGTGAAATGCACTTGCATGTTCCCCCTTGGTTTCTTGTATGCAAGAGACGCGAGATTATCTTCAATGCACCTTGCACCTGTTCTGAAATGTGACAAGGTGTCAATTGTCAGACGTACACTTGTTCCAGAGCAGAGCGTAATTATGAGAGGATTAACCAGTGTCAATATTTTGTGTGCATTTATTTTAATTATTATTTAATATACATAAAGATGATTATAAGCTCTCTCTCCCTCCCTTTCTTTTGTTCATACATCTCTCTTGGGACACCTTGGTATTCAAGGGGTTGCTGATGACTGCTGCTATGTTCAAAGAACAAAAAACTTTGACAAAGAGTTTAGAGATCACAGATTAACCATGTTGCTATTTGCCTAATTGAGTTCAACCCGAGTTTTCTGTCTATTGAGCAGTGTCACGTTATGGCTAACTAGGATGTGAAATGCACTAGCATGTTCCCCCCTGATTTCTTGTATGCAAGAGACGCGAGATTATCTTCAATGCACCTTGCACCTGTTCTGAAATGTGACAAGGTGTCAATTGTCAGACGTTCACTTGTGTTCTTGACAAACGAGTGAATTTGTGGCCCTTCTGATTCTTCTATTGTAAAAGTAAAATGTAAGACTGCATTTTCTGCTTGTATTTCTTCTACATTTATGTATTGGATTGATCTAATTCTTTTAAAGTAACAAATGTTGGTGAATTTGTCTCTTGTTCCTCTTGTGAAGCTATTTCTGCTTTTAGGTAAGTCAAACCTCATGGAAATGCCTTCCACCCTTGTTGTTAAGTTACATTTCGTGCAGTCAAGAATCTTCTACAAATGAGCGGTAATTCGGTAAGTCGATATGTACAATGTACATAATTATGTATGCAGGTAGGACGAATCCAATTTTGCGTGCTCATTTTTCAATACCATCAGGTTGCATTTAAAGTAATGATAAAATATTATTTCCAAGTCATTAAAATTATTTCGAAGTCGTTTAGAAAGATACTCGTAGTTTCTCAATTGGTGATCCTGTTCTCCGTAAAAGATAATCTTAAGTTGATCCTGAGTTGCATTCAGCAGACACCGTAGAATCTGTATTGATATTTACGAAGCATTCAATGTTTATTGTGCATGATAATAATATTTAGTGTAAAGTAAGGTTCAGTGACAATGAAACACACGTACTCCGAACCGATTGAGTGTAACAAGCGACACGAATCCAAACCCATCAGGACGATATGATAATATTCCAAATCATAAATCCAAACCAACTGACAACCGTATTGAAGATTCTAACTGAATAGGTGAGTAATTAGAGGAAATTGAAGAATATTTCGAATTCCATGGAGCAATCAATCAGGATTTAGGAACAATAGGAGTAGAAGTTAGGGTTGATATGGCATCTAATAGCTGACGTCCCAAGATTCTCATGGTAGATATGTGGGGTATTCTGTGTTCTTTTGTGGGAGGTATATGTCACTTATAAAGTTCACCGGGGTTAGTCCAGAAGCGATTCATCATCTAACGCGGTGGCTCAGTGACGAGTGATTTCTCACCGAGTTGAAGAAACGGAACGATATGTGTTGGGTGGAAACGGTCATAACCTGAGAATCCTGCTGTAAAAGACCCCGAAAAAGGTCAATGTTTGAAGACGTGTTTACCCAAACTGTAAAATCCCGATGTGCACAAACCAATAGGTAGATATCAATAAATTGATTTCCGCTGTGAAGTCGAAAGTTCATCTATTCTGGGGTGTGTTGAAATGATGGAAATCAGCCACCAACTCTGGTTATCCCATCTTCCATTACTATTAGGTGCTTTCTTCCGTTATCTTTTCTCCGACTATCTTGTGAATTTTCTACAGTGAGTCCCAGTTGACCGTTTTTAGTGCCATCCAAGTCCCCTATACTTTGAACCACTCAGTATCTATCCGAAGTAATCAGTGCTGCAAGTCCCCCTGGGCATGGTTATTATGGATATTTTCAGGACTGACTTGGACTAATACGTCTTCCTTTATATCCATAACGTCCACGCTCCTCGCTATTAGGAGCTCGGTCAATTGTTCAATCACAGTATGACTGTTTTCTAGTCGTATGTTAATATATTGATCGATTGCATTTATACTGTGGTCTTGGGCCCGGAGTATGATGCTTTCAAATGGGATATTGTTGAACCGCCTAGGATTGTTCAATCACAGTATGACTGTTTTCTAGTCGTATGTTAATATATTGATCGATTACATTTATACTGTGGTCTTGGGCCCGGAGTATAATGCTTTCAAATGGGATATTGTTGAACCGCCTAGGCCGAGATAGTTGAATATGAATATAGAGCTTTCCCTAAACAAACTTGCAACTTGTAGAAGGAATTCTGTTATTTGTGGAACCCTTGCCAATAAATGTCTATGATGTAAATTAGACCTGGATCAATGCTTTTTAATAGAGTATGTTTGTACCTAAAGGGATTATTGGACATGTTTACTTTAGTAAATAAATGGCTTCTCGGTTATTATATTCATTTTCGGGTTGACTATCTTCATTTATTCTTGTGTAGAAAGGGGTATCCAAAAATCGAAACTTCACTCCAGCATTTACAGTGTCAAAGATTTTCTCCAGCATTTGTAGTTTCCAAGATTCCCCATCTTCTGTGAACAATTGGTCAACTTTCAGTCTGGCCTTTCCATTTCTAATAAATTAAAGCATATCCTCTCGTTTCTGATGTGTGTGTCACGATGAACCAATTCGTTCCAAGGCACTCATCTGCCTGCAGCCTGCAGGTTCCCCGGGACCTTCCAGTCCTCAGCAGTGACACCATTGTCTGCCATGAAGAGCATGAGGACCTCTTAGTCACGTACTGGAAGAAAAATAAGAAAAAGGTCCCCACTTGTGGGTCTCGGGAGGTTTATTTTATTTTCTAAATCTCTTTCTTTTTATTTTAATTCTTCAATGTGATTTTTTTTTTTTTCTTTCTTGACGAGTGATCTCAGGATTTAAAGAAAAAATAATATATGGATCCTTTCCTTCGTTGTCTTGTTGGTTAAATGGATCAGCATAGAGCTTTCTCAAGATAGATGATCACTTGGTTTCATTTATGTATGTGATTTTGTATGTATTGATGATTTTGCACAGCCTTATTAGTTGAAATGTTGATCCTTGCTCTTCTACATGAATTAGTTTTATATCTTACATTTTTTTTTTTTTTTTTTTTTTTTCTTTTCTTTTCTTTCCTTTCTTGACGAGTGATCTCCGGATTTGAAGAAAAAATAATATATGGATCCTTTCCTTCGCTGTCTTGTTGTTTAAATGGACCAGCATAAAGCTTTCTCAAGATAGATGATTACTTGGTTTCATTTATGTATGTGATTTTGTATGTATTGATGATTTTGCACAGCCTTATTAGTTGAAATGTTGATCCTTTTTCTTCTACATGAATTAGTTTTATATCCCATTTCAATATCATATCTGGTACGATGATTTTGCACAGCCTTATTAGTTGAAATGTTGATCCTTGCTCTTCTACATGAATTAGTTTTATATCCCATTTCAATATCATATCTGGTGGACAAGTAAGACTATCTCCTAATCATACAAAACAAAAGACAGGTAGGTAATTAAAAAGCATCCACAAGTGTCACCCACTCATGCTGAGAAAGCACCAAATCGAAGTATTGAAAAGATTAAGGAGGATCCATTAATCTTTTTATTTGAAAACTTCTTATAAATTAAATTACTGAGATGTTTTGATTGAATGAACTTTTTCATATTAATGAGTCAGTAGAGATTACTTCTTGGCCAAGTTTATATCAATTTTTTCCCACACAAAATATTTTATTATCCAAATAGGTACATGAGTAATTTATGTTTTATTATTTTTTAATTTAGTTTTGAAGTGCATGCTCTTTTCTACTTATGTTGATATGCTAAGTGATTTTGAGTTTAGTACTTTTACTTTTTCATCTTCACGAAGATAACTGGTATTTGAATTTTATTGTCATCGAATATTAACACCTATCATTTATTTTATCAAAGTCTTTACGTTGTGTTTTTATTAGGATTTTTGATGTTTCTTGATGGTGTTTATGATGTGTCTTTGATAGATTGTCGAGTGTTTTCTTTTCATTTCTGTCAGGATCAGTTGAGTGTGTCATCTTGAGAATCATAAAATTTCCCTTACATGTAACTGTGCTTACTTCATTCGTGGAATAAATGTCTGTTTGAATTTGAACACTCTTGCATTGGTTGGTCTCATTATGTTGTCTTTTTCTGACATTTGCTTAATTTTTTAATGATGATGATGTTATCCATTTTTTTTTTTCTTCCCGTATTAATTCTTCGACTGTATTTCTAATGACATTCGTGTCATTCAGTTAATTTCTTAACCTTCATATTATACAACAATCAATGTTGTCTTCTTTTAGTTTTTCCTTTTGTTCTTCTTCAACACATTCGTAGTTAGGCTTAAGTAGGTAGTTTGTAATTGTAATTTAATTATCTTTTTGTTGGTTGAGGTTGTTTTGGTCGTGTTGTTTTGTTGGGTGATCCTCGTAAAATCTGAGCTATAATCACCGTGCGTTCTAGTATTTGTAGTATGTGCTTGAGCTCATCTAGATTAATTTCTCTTCATTTGTTTCCTTTGAAATGAGAGCACTCAAAATGTATTACAGTATACCTAACTGTATGTTTTTTTGTACTGATTTTGTAGTAAGTTGTACAAGTACATTAAATTTGTATGTGTCAAAATGTATTACAGTATACCTAACTGTATGTTTTTTGTACTGATTTTGTAGTAAGTTGTACAAGTACATTAAATTTGTATGTGGTTGTTATTTTTTCCCCAAAGTCTATTTTGTCAGCAACGTTCTTCATCAATTCATCATATAGCCCTGAAACAGTGAAACTTTTTAACAGGTAGCTTGTCTCAATGTTGGGTCCCTTCTGTTACAAGAGCTTTTTGGTTGATTCAAGACTCCCCGTTGGGGTTTCAATTTCTTTCCATCTTTCCTCGGATTTTTCAGCAATTTTTCGAGAATGGCTTTTCTCTTCCCGCCATACCCCTTCTATTGTCCCGTACCTTATATCTGCATAAAGTATAATTGAAAATAATGAGGACTTCCCGAGACTCCTACTGAGACAATCCATGATTAGCAAACAATAAGGGATTAAAAAGAAGATTTTCTTCAATAAGCCTCTCCCTCGTAAAGGGTTATGTAGATAGTTTCTTCCTCCTCCTCCTCCTCCTCCTCCTCCTCCTCCTCCTCCTCTCCACAAGCCTTTGAACATTGCTGTTAATTACTGGAGGGAACCTGAGAATCCTGCTGTAAAAGACCCCGAAAAAGGTCAATGTTTGAAGACGTGTTTACCCAAACTGTAAAATCCCGATGTGCACAAACCAATAGGTAGATATCAATAAATTGATTTCCGCTGTGAAGTCGAAAGTTCATCTATTCTGGGGTGTGTTGAAATGATGGAAATCAGCCACCAACTCTGGTTATCCCATCTTCCATTACTATTAGGTGCTTTCTTCCGTTATCTTTTCTCCGACTATCTTGTGAATTTTCTACAGTGAGTCCCAGTTGACCGTTTTTAGTGCCATCCAAGTCCCCTATACTTTGAACCACTCAGTATCTATCCGAAGTAATCAGTGCTGCAAGTCCCCCTGGGCATGGTTATTATGAATATTTTCAGGACTGACTTGGACTAATACGTCTTCCTTTATATCCATAACGTCCACGCTCCTCGCTATTAGGAGCTCGGTCAATTGTTCAATCACAGTATGACTGTTTTCTAGTCGTATGTTAATATATTGATCGATTGCATTTATACTGTGGTCTTGGGCCCGGAGTATGATGCTTTCAAATGGGATATTGTTGAACCGCCTAGGGCCTAGGCCGAGATAGTTGAATATGAATATAGAGCTTTCCCTAAACAAACTTGCAACTTGTAGAAGGAATTCTGTTATTTGTGGAACCCTTGCCAATAAATGTCTATGATGTAAATTAGACCTGGGTCAATGCTTTTTAATAGAGTATGTTTGTACCTAAAGGGATTATTGGACATGTTTACTTTAGTAAATAATGGCTTCTCGGTTATTATATTCATTTTCGGGTTGACTATCTTCATTTAGTGTAGAAAAGGGTATCCAAAAATCGAAACTTCACTCCAGCATTTACAGTGTCAAAGATTTTCTCCAGCATTTGTAGTTTCCAAGATTCCCCATCTTCTGTGAACAATCGGTCAACTTTCAGTCTGGCCTTTCCATTTCTAATAAATTAAAGCATATCCTCTCGTTTCTGATGTGTGTGTCACGATGATCAAAGATTTTCTCCAGCATTTGTAGTTTCCAAGATTCCCCATCTTCTGTGAACAATCGGTCAACTTTCAGTCTGGCCTTTCCATTTCCAATAAATTAAAGCATATCCTCTCGTTTCTGATGTGTGTGTCACGATGGACCAATTCGTTCCAAGGCACTCATCTGCCTGCAGCCTGCAGGTTCCCCGGGACCTTCCAGTCCTCAACAGTGACACCATTGTCTGCCATGAAGAGCATGAGGACCTCTTAGTCACGTACTGGAAGAAAAATAAGAAAAAGGTCCCCACTTGTGGGTCTTGGAAGGTTTATTTTATTTTCTAAATCTCTTTCTTTTTATTTTAATTCTTCAATGTGATTTTTTTCTTCTTCTTTCTTTTCTTTCTTGACGAGTGATCCCCGGATTTGAAGAAAAAATAATATATGGATCCTTTCCTTCGCTGTCTTGTTGCTTAAATGGACCAGCATAAGGCTTTCTCAAGATAGATGAACTACACTTGGTTCTATTTATGTATGTGATTTTGTATGTATTGATGATTTTGAGCCAAATTAGGGGCTTTATCCCGCCACAGCCGAAAATCCTTGTCGTTAGACTTTGTATCGTTTCCCCCTATAAGATTTTATGCTTTTCCATCTTTTGAATGTTTAGCATTCCCAAAGTTGCTTGTGGACTTGACTAGAATAGGTATTCTTTGTGTCATGTATGCAATAGTAAAGATAACACTCGAAGATTTTCAAATTCAACATTGAATCGTCTAGTAGACCGCATCAAATGCATAATAGCAACAATCCACTTGAACGACTTCTAGCAACAATAGTATCATATTACCAGATATGACCATTAGCTACTGACTATATGTATTAGATGTCTAGATGATTTTGCACAGCCTTATTAGTTGAAATGTTGATCCTTGCTCTTCTACATGAATTAGTTTTATATCCCATTTCAATATCATATCTTGTGGACAAGTAAGACAATCTCCTAATCATACAAAACAAAAGACAGGTACCAAAAAGGCATATATATTTTGCAGAACTCTTTGAAGTTCTGCAAAATATATATGCCTTTTTGGTTCTCCTTATCAAGTTGACCCACAGAACTTATATATAATGACTGCTGAAACCCTCCAAGAGCTGTAAGTCCTAGTAGCCAAACCGGGGGCTTTATCCCGCCACAGCCGAAAATCCTTGTCGTTAGACTTTGTATCGTTTCCCCCTATAAAATTTTATGCTTTTCCATCTTTTGAATGTTTAGCATTCCCAAAGTTGCTTGTGGACTTGACTAGAATAGGTATTCTTTGTGTCATGTATGCAATAGTAAAAATAACACTTGAAGATTTTCAAATTCAACATTGAATCGTCTAATAGACCGCATCAAATGCATAATAGCAACAATCCAGCCACTTGGACAACTTCTAGCAACAATAGTATCATATTACCAGATATGACCATTAGCTACTGACTATATGTATTAGATGTCTCGATATATCTCCGTACTCACATTACAATAGAAATAATTGAGGTAATTAATTCACTTTGATTACAACTACCAGCTTCTGAGTCTGCTTCGGTTGATGCGTTTCCTTTTTATGTTTATGTATGACCAATGTTCATGTATTGTTTATATATGATCTATGTTCTTGTATTGTTTATGTATTATCTATGTTCATTTGTTTATATATCATCAATTTTATTCATCATGACATGATTCAAGATCCATTTCTAGTAGGTGTGTTTGAGGAAAACTGACTCATCAATTCAGATTTAATTAGACAATTAGGTTGGTGGAAATTCTGTAGCCGATCTGAATTATCTGCGTTGTTATCGATAAAAAGAGTGACAGATATTGATGACTAACGGATTGAAATCTGTATTTCAAGGTCAATTTGAGGTAGTTGGTTGCTTTTCTTGCCGCTAGTGTTAATACCCAGACTCCAGGGATCTGTTTCCACTAAATTTGTAATTATTTGTAATTTCTTTATTTATTTATTTATTTTATTTGCAACAGGTATACATTATAATATTGCAAGGGTAAATACACGAAAGAATAGGTATATTGGTATAATGGAAAATTCTGCTAGAAATCATTAGAAGAGATAGAAGTAGAAATCTTCGGCCAGCCACTACCTGGTAGTGAGTGGCTGGCCTTACACTAAAAGTCTGGAACCTATCTAGTCACCACTACTGAGCTGCTTAAATTGTCTTTTCTAGAAATCGTTTGCTGACATGACAAATCTTTTGCAATTATTTGCAAATATGAGAAAGATGCGATATATCTCCGTACTCACATTACAATAGAAATAATTGAGGTAATTAATTCACTTTGATTACAACTACCAGCTTCTGATTCTGCTTCGGTTGATGCGTTTCCTTTTTATGTTTTTTATGTATGACCAATGTTCATGTATTGTTTATATATGATCTATGTTCTTGTACTGTTTATGTATTATCTATGTTCATTTGTTTATGTATCATCAATTTTATTCATCATGACATGATTCAAGATCCATTTCGAGTAGGTGTGTTTGAGGAAAACTGACTCATCAATTCATACTACGGTGAACGCTTGGTACTTTATGATTACTTTGAAGTGGTGCTTAATGGATTGCTTCTAGTAACACTCGTGCCACGCTATTAGCGCATCAATTCAGATTTAATTAGACAATTAGGTTGGTGGAAATTTTGTAGCCGATCTGAATTATCTGCGTTGTTATCGATAAAAAGAGTGTCAGATATTGATGACTAACGGATTGAAATCTGTATTTCAAGGTCAATTTGAGGTAGTTGGTTGCTTTTCTTACCGCTAGTGTTAATACCCAGACTCCAGGGATCTATTTCCACTAAATTTGTAATTATTTGTAATTTATTTATTTTATTTGCAACAGGTATACATTATAATATTGCAGGGGTAAATACACGAAAGAATAGGTATAATGGACAATTCTGCTAGAAATCATTAGAAGAGATAGAAGTAGAAATCTTGGGCCAGCCACTAGTGAGTGGCTGGCTTTACACTGAAAGGCCAGTAGTGAGTGGCTGGCCTTACACTGAAAGTCTGGAACCCATCTAGTCACCACTACTGAGCTGCTCAAATTGTCCTTTCTAGAAATCGTTTGCTGACATGACAAATCTTTTGCAGTTATTTGCAAATATGAGAAAGATATCCAGGCATTTGTTACTATGTCTAGCTGATCCGGATGCCAGTCTTCTTATTTCCAAATTTACTGCCAGAACTGCCCCTCCAGACTTCAACATTTTTCATTTCCCCCTGAACTCCCCATATTGTCTAGCCGAGACTTACTTTGTCTGTCAAAACCATTTCAATAACACTTTTGTATTTATTTTTACTTGTTTTATTTGGATCTTTTGTTTGGAGGAGGCGTCATACAGAAAAAACTATTTGTTATCTTAATAAGTACACTCTCACTTGAGGAGCTGCCCACCTTAACAATATTAATGGAGAAAGATGTCAACATGCAAAGCTGAATTCATTTGTCTATCTTCTTCATTTGAGCCATGATCAAGTTCATCATCATAATCTTCATGATGAAGTTGATCATTTCTTTCCAATGACTCATAACAGTCACAACCATAACAATTACATGAACTCGGTTTTCTTCTATACAAGTCACATCATATCTTATCTGTCCTACGTATCTTGTACGGCAAGCCATTGACATTGCACAAAGATTAAAGCAAATCAAATAACTGTGCTTTTTACGACAAAAATGATAATTTATGCTCACACATATGCACTTGTACATGCGCTAATTTTTGTGCTCTCCTGTTGAAGATTGAACGCACAAGTTTTTCTCGGCGCTTTTTCCCTTTTGGAAAGTGGGCTCCTTCACTTCTTTGGCAATATTGTAGATTGGTATCATTTGGAATCTGTGAATCGGCAAAACTCGAACAATGGAAAATAGTCAATTAAAACTTTATCTTCTGGCTTGCCTGCCTAGTCGACAAGTCTACGAAGTGTACTTTTGTGTTGACATTGAAATCCGGATAGTGCATTACATGAACTCGGTTTTCTTCTATACAAGTCACATCATATCTTATCTGTCCTACGTATCTTGTACGGCAAGCCATTGACATTGCACACAGATTAAAGCAAATCGAATAACTGTGCTTTTTACGACAAAAATGATAATTTATGCTCACACATATGCACTTATACATGCGCTAATTTTTGTGCTCTCCTGTTGAAGATTGAACGCACAAGTTTCCCTCGGCGCTTTTTCCCTTTTGGAAAGTGAGCCACAAAAATGATAATTTATGCTCACACATATGCACTTATACATGCGCTAATTTTTGTGCTCTCCTGTTGAAGATTGAACGCACAAGTTTTTCTCGGTGCTTTTTCCCTTTTGGAAAGTGGGCTCCTTCACTTCTTTGGCAATTGTAGATTGGTATCATTTGGAATCTGTGAATCGGCAAAACCCGAACAATGGAAAATCAGTCAATTTTGATAATTGATCGCAAGATTTCAATCCGCATTCCCAATATCTTGTCCTAATTGCCAGTTTCATCTTAACCATTAATATGTTAACTAAGATTTCCTTCATTCTGCAACATCGGACCAAAAAAACAAAGGTTAGTAAGGCACAATGACAATCGAAGTTCGTGTTTTAAAAGGTTCCGAATGTGTTGGTTTATTCTAGGGGAGACTAATAATTTTTTAATCGTCACTCCTAGAGACCTTATATGTACACCAATCGATTCCTTGTAAAAAGTTACATAGGAAAGACTCCTTGGTTGAATACTCTAATGAGAACTCTTGTTTTCCAAAAAACTTGGAAATGTTGAACTATTTGGAGATATCACTATGTTAACTTGGGTACATAATAATTTTTTAATCGTCACTCCTAGAGACCTTATATGTACACCAATCGATTCCTTGTAAAAAGTTACACAGGAAAGACTCCTTGGTAATCTCAAATACTCTAATGGTAATATTTTTTTAATCGTCACTCCTAGAGACCTTATATGTACACCAATCGATTCCTTGTAAAAAGTTACATAGGAAAGACTCCTTGGTAATCTCAAATACTCTAATGGGAACTCTTGTTTTCCAAAAAACTTGGAAAATTGGAAATGTTGAACTATTTGGAGATATCATAGAGAGGAATCAAGAACCTTCCAACCTGAAAGCAGAAGAGAGAATGAGCTCTGACAAAAATCTAGGTCCGAAGAAACCTCCCCTTGACCCCCTACTACCAAAAGTAAAAGTAGGGGATCAGGGGAAATGTAGGGGGTTGAGGGGAACTTTCTCCTACATTTTGACCATAAGTTTGGAGATCCCCCTGTGTCAAAATAAAGTTACATTGTCTTCTCTCAAGTTATTCAAGTTGATTCTGGACATCCACGGTTTGTTTCCATAAGTTTGGAGATCCCCCTGTGTCAAAATAAAGTTACATTGTCTTCTCTTAAGTTATTCAAGTTGGTTCTGGACATCCACGGTTTGTTTGCGGTATCCGCGGTTCGTTGGCGGTATCCGCGACCATAAGTTTGGAGATCCCCCTGTGTCAAAATAAAGTTACATTGTCTTCTCTTAAGTTATTCAAGTTGGTTCTGGACATCCACGGTTTATTCGCGGTATCCGCGGTTCGTTGGCGGTATCCGCGATTTGTTCGCGGTGTCCGCGGTTTGTTCGCGGTATCCGCGGTTTGTTCGCGGTATCCGCGGTTTGTTCGCGGTGTCCGCGGTTTGTTCGCGGTATCCGCGGTTTATTCGCGGTATGTTCGCGGTGTCCACGATTTGTTCGCGATATCCACGGTTTGTTCGCGGTATCCGTGGTTTGTTTGAGGTACCCACAAAAGTCAGGAAATTTGATTTCAGGCACATTCATTCACCTTACCTTTACCATGGTTACCTTCAAACTGTGTCCACATATAGTCGACGACCGTCCTTCGATTATCGATTGACTGACTATGTGTGGACATGGACACAGCTTAAGAGGTTATCATGACTTTCTTAGCCCTTGCAATCTGCACGGATTTACTTATAGTCAATAAATATGCATCCCAACCTAGAGCACTCATAACTCATAATATGTATAGATGTATACTCAGAAAGTAAATATGCATACATCAATATGTATACTCGCAGTGCAACCAATTAAATAATACGCCAGCGCAGGTATTATCAGTCATTATTCTTCTAGCAGGCTTCTAATGTAGTCTAATATAGTCTAATAATTCTAATGTAGTCTAATAGTTGTGCTAATAGCAATGAAAAACCATTGCGTGCACGACAAACGGACCATCATATACAGGATTCTCCGGGAATTAGAATCATACTTCTAGTTTCCATACTTTTTATGTATTAGCATTAGAATTCACCTAGATTACCTGGAATATGTTTTTATTAGACAGGGCTAGCGCCTACAAAAAAAATATCCTCTCACATGTAATAGGGAGGAAATTTGCTGATACATTTCAAAATTATTTTCAAATACATACACTTCGGATATCGAAGGGACCTAGATAGTTTCTGGACGTCCGTCCAAGGGTTTTAAACCCTCCAATTCTTTCGAACACCTTGAGACCCAGCAAGATCTCACGAACACGAAAAGTAAAGTTAGTACCTAAGTACCTAAAAAACTAAACTTGACACAAAGCCTAATAGACTGCAATGCAATCCTGTATGCTATTCAAGTGTAATGTTTCTAAAGGCTGGTGGGTGCAGTAAACCACTATCCGTCTATCCTCTCCTCGTAATCTATCCCTACATAAATGTATCATGCAAAGTGTTCTTTTCAATAGCGATTAGCGACTGTTATAATGTCATTTTGAACGAATTTAATGACAGTATAAAGAAACCCAACTGTAAACGTAGAAGTGCATGCATACCTTTTGACATGGAGAGGAGTCATTGGCATTGTCTAATCAAAAAACTCATAAATTGTTTACAATTTCCTCGACAATTTTTTGAAGTGACGTGTTTTTTTTTAGTAATTAAAGCAAAGAGGAATGTGTACAATTTTTTATTGGTTCCGATAAAAGCAAAGTTCATAAACCCGAAGAGCAATTAGGAAGATAAACGTACTGCTAATGTGTGTGGATAGAAATATCCTAGATTTATGTTTTATAGCTCTTGACACATGAATTGCCTAGGCGTTTTTTAATAGACTCCGATAAATCGTAATGATTAGAATAAAGTTTATGTCTCCATTATACGAGGCAGTAGTTTGGTCTTTCATCGTGCTCGTATATTGTGTGCCTTTATCCAATCTAATGACTTGTGGAGTTTAGATTTCGATAGGACATGGGTTTCGCTGATTACGGACACGTGTTCGGTAGTGTTGTACATATTTTATGGCGATAAGAGTCTCCACTTAATGCCTTTACAGAACTCGAGTGTTCAAACATTCTGAATGTTTCCTTTGACATGTATGAAGAATTCGTAAAAGGTCGGATTTGGTGATTTGCAATGGCCTTTCTTGATATCACCTTTCGATATATCTACTAATGCTAGACCTGTTTGCTAGAAAGTTTAGGCTGAACCCTATTATTACCTACAAAATCTGCTGTAGATTTTTTGAAATTTATACTTTCATTGCAAGTTACTTGCTATAGGTATAAAACTCAGGCTTACTTTATCATAAAAAAAACTGGATGTGGAAAAGGGGATTTGTCAAGAAAGGCTTGTAATTATTCATTTTGAACTTGTTCATTAAAAGGTATAGCGACGAGGTTTTACAAGTCCCTATGGAGTCAGGCATAATACGTCTGTCTTTGGACTTAGCTTGTGGAGTTGCCATAATAGTCTGGGAGCTAGCGATGAAAATTTTACCTCATAAGATGCAAATTTTTCGACCGGAAAAGTGAACAAACAAACGAACAAACTCAAGTGAACAAACTCAGAAACTGTAAGTCCTAGTAGCCAAATTAGGGGCTTTATCCCGCCACAGCCGAAAATCCTTGTCGTTAGACTTTGTATCGTTTCCCCCTATAAGATTTTATGCTTTTCCATCTTTTGAATGTTTAGCATTCCCAAAGTTGCTTGTGGACTTGACTAGAATAGGCATTCTTTGTGTCATTTATGCAATAGTAAAAATAACACTCGAAGATTTTCAAATTCAGCATTGAATCGTCTAATAAACCGCATCAAATGCATAATAGCAACAACCCAGCCACTTGGACGACTTCTAGCACAATATAGTATTATATTACCAGATATGACCATTAGCTACTGACTATATGTATTAGATGTCTCGATATATCTCCGTACTCACATTACAATAGAAATAATTGAGGTAATTAATTCACTTTGATTACAACTACCAGCTTCTGAGTCTGCTTCGGTTGATGCGTTTCCTTTTTATGTTTATGTATTACTTATTTACCATTCCTTATTGAAATCAGAGATTGAGAGATTCATCAGCCCATATTTACCGGATGTAAGGTGATAGTTGCTCAAGAATCTCAAGATGAAGCTCACGTCTTGTCATTGCTTTATCCGTGACAAAATTTCGTGAGTTCCGTAGTAGCTCATATTGTTCAAGCTAAAATAGACCAAGACATAACCAGTAGAAGACACTATTATGCAGTTCTAGTAGAGGTCATTTTGACCTGGTGCTTAAGGACGCATAGGTCAGCACTTAAACGGTTTACCACTTTTATCGTGAAGTCTTTTTGACGGTCATTGTTCAAGTAAATGTGGTGCTTAAGGACGCATAGGTCAGTACTTAAACGGTTTACCACTTTTATCGTGAAGTCTTTTTGACGGTCATTGTTCAAGTAAATGTTGGTGTTCAGTTCTTGTCCTAACCACACTATCAATTCTCTCAAACATTCACAGAATCTACTGCTAATTATCTTCCAAGCGTCCTCTGCATCATTACTCTTATGCGTTTTTGAACGTGCATAAAATTTGATTTATCTCTCGTGCCAGTGCTAGGGAACAAAACCACAATATGGATAAAACTTTATCTTCTGGCTTGCCTGCCTAGTCGACAAGTCTACGAAGTGTACTTTTGTGTTGACATTGAAATCCGGATAGTGCATACTTACATAAAACATAGATCCCTATATGCTATAGTGCCAGTGCATACATTAAACGTATTTATAAATCTCAAGGTTTCCCTTCTTTTCATGATCACTTCTTTGGTGCAGCTTGCATCAAATCAATAGTGGGGCGGTTGTCATATTGGGTGCTGGTTTGATTTAGTTGAAGGGTCATTGGAGGAGTTTTCTAACTCATGTAGGACAGGTGTTTTTATGAATTTCCAGGATTGATTTTCCAGTGATTTCTTAAGTTCAGAGTGATTCCTGGAAGGATTGTAGCGATGACAATTCTATCCGAAGATGTCTTGTTTTTAATTGTAGGTCAACATTGATTTGAGGGCTAAATGTAGGACAGGTGTTTTTATGGATTTCCAGGATTGATTTTCCAGTGATTTCTTAAGTTCAGAGTGATTCCTGGAAGGATTGTAGCGATTGACAATTCTATCCGAAGATGTCTTGTTTTTAATTGTAGGTCAACATTGATTTGAGGGCCTTTAGAAGGAACACCTAAAGACTTATGTTGATAATAAAGGGACAGATAAAAATATCATGTCCAATATTACCTAAAATGATCCGGGAACATTATCTAAAATTGAAAACAAAACGGGTTTTTAGACGTCAATGTTTTGCCACATCTTTGGTGCAGCTTGCAAGCCCATCAAATCAATAGTGGGGCGGTTGTCATATTGGGTGCTGGTTTGATTTAGTTGAAGGGTCATTGGAGGAGTTTTCTGCTATAGTGCCAGTGCATACATTAAACGTATTTATAAATCTCAAGGTTTCCCTTCTTTTCATGATCACTTCTTTGGTGCAGCTTGCAAGCCCATCAAATCAATAGTGGGGCGGTTGTCATATTGGGTGCTGGTTTGATTTAGTTGAAGGGTCATTGGGGGAGTTTTCTAACTGAAAGTTTCACTAGGAATTGAATAAGATCGAATAGTTTTTCAGTTATGTGACATATGTATGTCCATTTTGCATTGGTTTGAATGAAGTTCAGAAATAGTTTATTGAAGCTGACATTTTAGTAAACTCAAAGACTAGTCCCAATCTTAGATCAGTCTATCCAGTGAAACAAACGCCCTATAGTTTCTAATTTCAACACCTTTCTATTCTTATCGTCCCGAAAGCTAATAGGAAAGGCAAACAGGATAGGAGAAAGCCAGTCGTCCCGAGAAATAAACCTTATCTGTATAGGATAAACTTCGTCCCGGGTGGGAATTGAACCCGCGACCTAGCGCTTACAAGGCAGACGCGCTACCCTCCAAGCTTACCGTGATGCGTCGAAAATTTATACATTCATTCTACCAAATCCAATCAAACTGATCGAAATCACTACAATTTTTGCAATTAGGTCACTCAATCATAAATGTTTTGTTAATTAATACCTAATTGAGACGAGGGTCAAAATGGCATAATTGGGTCAAAATAGACAGGCGACAATGTTATTAATTATTTGTTATTGATGACAATCGTTAATGAAAAGAGTCAGGGAGTCAAACTGTAAACTATGCAGATTTTTTTTATGTAATGTAGATGAGGGCAATCTATTAAAAATATAATCATGAATTTATTAACTCTGGTGGAAAAGCAACTCTGAAATGCCAGGAGTAGGTTTTTCAATTGCAAATATTTCAACGGGTTACTTTCTGGTGTTCTCGTGTTGACCCAGCAGCCCAGCACCCAAATGGGAAGTATTGTGTCTCTTCTCGCCCATCTGATGAGAGGCATACTACGGGATGGGCATGCTACGACACAGGCCACAACTCCACAAGCGTCTAATGTAGCAGTTGTTTCATTGCTACAAAATAAAAACGGTCTACCTGATAGTGAATGGCTGGCCTTTGTCTATTAGCTATAACCTATATTTTGGGCAAACATGTTCTTCAAATGGTAGTAATCATGTTTTTCAAATTGCCTGTAAGTCTTGTAACCTATAATGTTCCTATCAAAGTTATAGGCTTTTTTTTCAGTTGGACATCAAATTGAAAATCAGGTGTTAAAATAAACAAGTTCTTCTTCTCTGGTGAAGTGTTGATTCTGGGGCAGTACCAATTATGAGAGGTGAGAGAAGGTCTCACGATTCGGTGCTTCCTTCTTGAAGAAAGTCGGAGAGCTGTTTGGCTCTGATTTTGGAAATTCTCTTGATACGTCTTCTAAAGAGGTTCTTCTACAAGACATACTCTGGTAAATAGTTTCTACACTGCATTCTACAATTTTCACAGTGGATCGTCTTGGAGATCAGTACAAAGCTACGAAGTAATAGGTCCCCAATATTTACTTTGGTAACAGCAGATTGTGCTTTATGGCAGAATCGGACTATGCTCAAGAGAAGTGAGTTATCTGGAAATTGCTTCTTCGATGCATTTAGTTGGACTTTGCCATTGGGTATTCGTTCAACACAATTTCCATCACTTTTTAGTGAGTTAAAAGAACTTGAGGAAAACTTGTGCTACGCTCTATAATTCTGATGGTTTTTAGGAAATTTAATCTGTACCTATTATTTGTTTAAGACGCTCGCGAGTATCCCTAAAGTTTAATTTATTATACATGACTATTTTTTAATATAATAACCATTAGACTATTATCTATTTTCTCTATGCATACGCTCTGCATGGATAATAGAGAGTTATGGGTATAAAATCATAGCTTACACCTTACACCAGAAACTCTTTGGTCTTGAGAGTGGTCGTATGTTGATCTTATATGGAGAAGTTAGACAGATCAGACTAGACATTTTTAGAAGACATTGTTTTCAACACAAAAATATAACATGAAAGTGGGAAAATAAGATATTATTGGATTGTAACACAAGGAAGGATTTTGCCCACCACGAAACTGGAGCTCGAGACTATTAGAGTATCAGGCTCCGCCAATGTAGAGACTAGAGAGGTATGTTCTTTTGTTCCCCAAATGTAACATAGTTGACGCCGCGCCGTAAGAGGTGAATCTATGTTGTCAAGGCAGTTTTTTTTTTCCACGAAGATTGAAACAATCGGGCGTCCCCTGGAAACGGCTAATGCCGGCTAATTCTACCACATACCGCTAAACCAAAGACCTGCGAAGATACTGTGAATCGACGGCATTATGTGGGAACACAGCTTAAGACCGTCTCTCTATCGTTCCATCTTATGAGGTAGTACATCTGCTGTTGTGCGACCGGCTGCAAGGAATACAGGATTAGTAGAAAACTGTTCCTTTCATCTTATGAGGTAGTACATCTGCTGTTGTGCGACCGGCTGCAAGGAATACAGGATTAGTAGAAAACTGTTCCTTTTTGGCCTCATAAATGGGGATGTAGATATATCTCCAGATAAACACAAAGTTAGGGTGTCATTTACCAGTAATTTCTCAAATATATTGTTTCTTCAAAAATGGTGCCTCTATTTACAAACGGTGCCCCTATAAAGGTAAATACACTTTATACGAGCATTCTTTTGACTATTCTGATTCAAGATAACTATTGACTATTCTGGTTCGAAGTCGACACTGATCACCCATCATCGAGTGTTGCCTTCGATTAAATTGCCTGATTGAACGTTTTTCTTCTATTGTGTTCAAAATTTATTTTCATTGTTGTTTCTTTTTCCTTCAGAAGGGTAGGTATTAAGACATGTAGGTATGACACGTAGGTATTAAGAATTTGTAAAAGTCGGATTTGGTGATTTGCAATTGCCTTTCTTGATATCACCTTTCGATGTATCTACTAATGCTAGACCTGTTTGCTAGAAAGTTTAGGCTGAACCCTATTATTACCTATATACTTCGTGATATCGTGATTTGATGACCTACTCCAAACCAGCAGAAGTCTACACCTGAACCATAGTCTGACCCTAATCAATACCTCGCTATTTTTATTGGAATTAAATTATTTACCTTCCATATATTCAAGGAAAAACTGATCCAGCAAATCGGAAGTGCCTTTTTGTGTTTGTATTTTATTATATTTTCAATGATTCTGGAACGTTTTCCGATATAGCAAGTGCTAGGGTGATGAAGTGGATGGCTTTATGAGCTTTAAAAGAACTGATATTTTTGCTATATTGTTATAGGTTGTACTACTTCTAATCATAACTCTTGTCCGTTTTATACGTGTCCATACTGTCCATCATAATAGCTATTTCCTGTATTGATACTTGTGATATTTACCTACGTTATTTATTATTCAATCCAATATTGTCTGTTTTGTTTACAGGTAAGGCAGTCTCAAAATTGATACAATAAGCAAACGTATTCTACTCGCTATCGTTTTATACGTGTTTATACTGTCCATCATAGTAGGCTATTTCCTGTATTGATACTTGTGATATTTACGTATTTTATTATTCAATCCAATATTGTCTGTTTTGTTTACAGGTAAGGCAGTCTCAAAATTGATACAATAAGCAAACGTATTCTACTCGCTACTCTTATAAGAATAGGGATGATCACTAACTTGTTATTTTGGATCCAAAGGTGGTAAGTAGGCAATTTTAGTTTTAAGTAAGAAAGTCGAAAGAAAATTCAAATCAAACCTCGAAAAATGAGATACCTACTTGGGTAGGTAGGTAGTGTAGGTACACCAGAGGAGTATTTTACTCAAACATTTCGCCACAAAATATGTCTGTAATTATTTCTAGACGTAACTTTTGTCCTCTGAAAGTCAAATCAAGCGGACATGATCTAAAATTGAAAACAAAACGGGTTTTTCGACATCAATGTTTTGTTACATAAATTCAAACTCGATATTCTTGGTGTACTGTTCTGCACCATTAGTAGGTTACTACGGTGAACGCTTGGTACTTTATGATTACTTTGAAGTCCGGACATGATCTAAAATTGAAAACAAAACGGGTTTTTAGACATCAATGTTTTGCTACATACGTATATTCAAACTCGATATTCTTGGTGTACTGTTCTGCACCATTAGTAGGTTACTACGGTGAACGCTTGGTACTTTATGATTACTTTGAAGTGGTGCTTAATGGATTGCTTCTAGTAACACTCGTGCCACGCTATTAGCGTCATGAATAAAAACACTTGTTAACTTGTGTTTGTGTTGTTGATTTTATTAGTTTTTTTGCTTTTTTACTTTCCTTATCCTCATACAGTTGAGATAAATAACCATCAATGGATAAATATCTAGAAAGTTTTCTCTTGAAAGTTTCACTAGGAATTGAATAAGATCGAATAGTTTTTCAGTTATGTGACATATGTATTCTTTTGTTCCCCAAATGTAACATAGTATAGTTGACGCCGCGCCGTCTATCAACGAGGTGCAAGAGGTGAATCTATGTTGTCGAGGCAGTGTACGGTTTCGTCGACATCGATCGACGGCGTTGACTATGTGGGAACACAGCTTAAGACCGTCTCTCTATCGTTCCATCTTATGAGGTAGTACATCTGCTGTTGTGCGACCGGCTGCAAGGAATACAGGATTAGTGGAAAACTGTTCCTTTTTGGCCTCATAAATGGGGATGTAGATATATCTCCAGATGATCACAAAGTTGGGGTGTCATTTACGAGTAATTTCTCAAATATATTGTTTCTTCAAAAATGGTGCCTCTATTTACAAACGGTGCCCCTATAAAGGTAAATACACTTTATACGAGAAACAAATACACTTTATGCATTGTCCTTCCACCTCATTAATACGGCCTTAGAAGAACGAAGATTTAAATTTAGTTCAGTAAAGTAACTAGGGTAAGTATATTTTTATTGGAATTAAATTATTTACCTTCCATATATTCAAGGAAAAACTGATCCAGCAAATCGGAAGCGCCTCTTTGTGTTTGTATTTTATTATATTTTCAATGATTCTGGAACGTTTTCCGATATAGCAAGTGCTAGGGTGATGAAGTGGATGGCTTTATGAGCTTTAAAACAACTGATATTTTTGCTATATTGTTATAGTTTGTACTACTTCTAATCATAACTCTTGTCCGTTTTATACGTGTCCATGCTGTCCATCATAGTAGCTATTTCCTGTATTGATACTTGTGATATTTACGTATTTTTTTATTCAATCCAATATTGTCTGTTTTGTTTACAGGTAAGGCAGTCTCAAAATTGACACAATAAGCAAACGTATTCTACTCGCTACTCTTATAAGAATAGGGATGATCACTTGTTATTTTGGATCCAAAGGTGGTAAGTAGGCAATTTTAGTTTTATTTATTTATTTATTTATTTACAATATAAACGGTTTCCCTTTACTATCTATTACAAATGAACAACCTAACTATCAAAAACGGAAAATAAATGGGGAACTTACAATGCTAATAGTAATTTCAGCTGTCGATTCCGGCTATTTTATTTAATTAGCCTGCCATTACAACACCTCAAGATCTCCAAGTTTGCGATGTTAGCTTTTATTGTGCTTTTAAATGGTTTTGCTGCTTAGTCCCCCGCGGGATAATACTTATCTAAGTGGTCTAAGTATCTTGGAGAATGATTTGACTGGATACTGGATATATTCCATGCACACTTACGGGTAATGAGTTGGAAATGGTTTGCAGCCCTTCCCAACGCCTTCGATAAGCGGTAATAAATTGCTAGATAATGAGATGGATATGGGTTTAGTTGGATAAATAGTCAATATAGATAATGGAAAAATACATATGGATAACGTAGATGATTAGTGGTTAGTAACTTTGTATCATGTATTCAGATAGGATGCGTGTTTGTGTGAATCTCAATTAAGAAAACGGTTCTCTCTGAGGAGATGATAAGAAATAAAAATCATTTGTGTCTTTTTTTTTACTTCAGAAATTTAAGTGGAGGTAATTTCAAAATTTGTGCTCAAGACTCCCAACCCATCTCAAAGACTCGAGTAAACAAAAGAGTCCAAAGTAGAAACATATTTTTCTATCAATCTCTCAAACAATCAAACAAATCAGTAAAAAAAAGGGGTAAAGAACTAATATTAAAAACCATAAAATCATTTATTTAGAGGAATCTAGAGAAATGTTAGTTTTTAATGATTGATTTTGAAATGAAGATAAATGTACACAAAGAAATGACAACTGAAGAAATAACTTTTTTTTTAGAAAAAATACAAAAGGAAAGAGTTACATGCTCTTGACTTTTGGTGAGAATTTTGTTTTGTTGGTTTTACACAAATTATTGCTACACAATATTATTGATTTATCCCCTATTTGTACAGTTAACCATCCCTTTAGCCACCCCTGTCCATCTCGTATCTGGATGTCTCTCAAGAATCTAAATCCAAAAGAGATCAAGTTAAAGGTTGCCCATAACGACCACTACACAATATTATTGATTTATCCCCTATTTGTACAGTTAACCATCCCTTTAGCCACCCCTGTCCATCTCGTATCTGGATGTCTCTCACGGAAGGGTTAAAGTTTCAGAAAACATTTTGCACGGTAGTCAATCAAACTGCCAGGAGATTTTAAAACAGCAGCTCAAATTCGTTCTACATTTTCAAATCTCACTTTTTGTTTTGTTTTCAAGGATTGAGCAATGTACCAATGACGCAACTCAATAGGAGCTGTGATTTGACTACACAATGTTATTGATTTATCCCCTATTTGTACAGTTAACCATCCCTTTAGCCACCCCTGTCCATCTCGTATCTGGATGTCTCTCACGGAAGGGTTTAGAAACAGTGAGAAAATTGAACCTTAATGAATGGTGTAATTGTTGTGTGAATTGAATCAATCATGTGTGAATCTATGACGTATAATTGTGCAAAATCGTCCTTATCTCCCATGAAATTCCCGATTTCTCAAGGATGTATTGTTCCCAATGTGACGGGTCTTCCCCGGCCTAAGTTTTAGGATCATGTCCATTCCAAAAGTTAAGTGAGTAATGAATAGATCAGTCTAGACATCAGAGAATTCTTGGACATCCTATTCTCACAATAAATATGATTTTGAAAATTGTTTAATTGTCATGGGAAAGCTAAATTAGATAGTGGGAGTGAGTGTGAAAATGGAAATGATGGGTTGAGTGAGACCTCTGCACGGGGTAAATGAGAATTGAACAAAATTTCAACTATTAGATCCATTTGAAACGAGTTCAGTTGGCGCGCGGACCTATAGTCGATCCGAAATCGATCGACATCAATGGATTTTGGTGAAGTGAAAAGTTTATAGTGTATATTTCTCCGATTTCGAAAATTGTTTAGTTGTCATGGGAAAGCTAAATTAGATAGTGGGAGTGAGTGTGAAAATGGAAATGATGGGTTGAGTGAGACCTCTGCACGGGGTAAAAAAGAATTAAACAAAATTTCAACTATTAGATCCATTTGAAACGAGTTATAGCATTCAGTTGGCGCGCGGACCTATAGTCGATCCGAAATCGATCGACATCAATGGATTTTGGTGAAGTGAAAAGTTTATAGTGTATATTTCAGGCGATGACAATCGACTATGAGGAGTATAAGGACACTCCTTTTTGCTAGAAAACAATTCCGTGGATCATTTTCACGCAAAATGAGGGCGTAATCGAGGAACATATTGTTGGCTCAAGTCACAAGATCCAAACTCTTCAATTAATACCATGTAGCTGATCTTCCTTTTGTGCCAACTCCTAACCCAGTTTTCCCCATGCTAATTGTTTTGTGATTTTCTACGTTTTGGTCTTTTTGACAGATATATTGACGTGTTTGTGTGTCAAAGTTACATCATCATTGTCACTCAGACGAAGCCTGAGAAGAAATTTCTCTCAGGATATCATGGAAATCTGTGATTTGCTACGTTTTGGTCTTTTTGACAGATGTATTGACGTGTTTGTGTGTCAAAGTTACATCATCATTGTCACTCAGACGAAGCCTGAGAAGAAATTTCTCTCAGGATATCATGGAAATCGGCGAAGACTTCCGATTTTGAAAATTGTTTAATTATCATGGGAAAGCTAAATTAGATAGTGGGAGTGAGTGTGAAAATGGAAATGATGGGTTGAGTGAGATCTCTGCACGGGGTAAATGAGAATTAAACAAAATTTCAACTATTAGATCCATTTTAAACGAGTTATAGCATTCAGTTGGCGCGCGGACCTATAGTCGATCCGAAATCGATCGACATCAATGGATTTTGGTGAAGTGAAAAGTTTATAGTGTATATTTCAGGCGATGACAATCGACTATGAAGGACACTCCTTTTTGCTAGAAAACAATTCCGTGGATCATTTTCACGCAAAATGAGGGCGTACTCGAGGAACATATTGTTGGCTCAAGCCACAAGATCCAAACTCTTCAATTAATACCATGTAGCTGATCTTCCTTTTGTGCCAACTCCTAACCCAGTTTTCCCCATGCTAATTGTTTCAAGAAGATCTTCCTTAATTGTTTCATCTTCCAAGTAAATAGGAAGTACATAGGCCAGGATAATATAATGGGCAGTCCAATTATTCCATAATATATAGTTGTAAGTTGTAGGATGCGCAGAGATAGCAACACCGGCACTAACATGGTAGTTCTGAATGAATTATAAGTGGTATTATTTGAAGTACGGATTGCTGGAATTGGTTGCTAAAAGATCGAAGGTCTCCTGTCGGTTTGGATCACAATATCGTGAATCAGAGATTGGAATAAGGAAGTAAGGAAACATGGCCAAAGAGAACAACACCCAGAAAGAAGATGTGAGGTCCAAGCTCAAATGGAGAGGAGATACTTTGAGCTGGTGGAATGGGACTACTAAGAGACAATGAGATGGCATATATTATGTCCGAATGAAAGAGCCTGGGATTCAAACCCGCGTCCCTTTCTTCACCAGAATTCTCGCTAACCACTCTGTGATACTAAGGAAGCTTCCATTTTTTCCTCAATTACCTAGACAGCTTTTTCCTCAAAAGCAGCTAAAAACTGCGGGATTGCGGGATTGGAAAAAGGTGCGGGATCCCGCATTGCGACCCCTACAGATGGCATATATTGTGTCCGGATGAAAGAGCCTGGGATTCAAACCCGCGTCCGCTTCTTCACCAGAATTCTCGCTAACCACTCTGTGATACCAGAAGCTTCCATTTTTTCCTCAATTACCTAGCCAGCTTTTTCCTCAAAGCTTGTCAAATCACGCAAATCTTCTATTTATCTATTACCTTAGTAATGTTGGGCTTTATTTTAATCATTTCTCTTAACACGCCTTATTAATTCAATGCCAGGATTCTATAAGCTCTTCCACTTAACCTCTTGATACTCCTGGTGATGTTTGTTCAACAAGGTGTCCGTATTATCACCTTAGGTCCACGATCCAGAATCCTCAGCTTTTAATCGTCGTGATTAAATCACCTTGTTTTGCTTGCAGTCAACACATCAACACCATACAACTCGCCATGTAATTATGTTGAGCTACAGGCCAGTTATTATATGCTGAACACACGTAAATAAAAACCAACAACACATGGAAATTATACACCGAAGAAATGGAGATGAAAAATACACAAAAAAAAACACTACTTGTTAACTTGTGTTGTTGATTTTATTAGTTTTTTTGCTTTTTTACTTTCTATTACTACAGTATAGCGGAGCTATACTAGTAATGAAAGTATTGCAATCGGTCCAAATTTTCAAAATCGCACTTGTTAACTTGTGTTGTTGATTTTATTAGTTTTTTTGCTTTTTTACTTTCCTTATCCTCATACAGTTGAGATAAATAACCATCAGTGGATAAATATCTAGAAAGTTTTCTCTTGAAAGTTTCACTAGGAATTGAATAAGATCGAATAGTTTTTCAGTTATGTGACATACTCGTATGTATGTCCATTTTGCATTGGTTTGAATGAAGTTTAGAAATGGTTTATTGAAGCTGACATGTTGGTAAACTCAAAGACTAGTCCCAAGCTCAGATCAGTCTATCCAGTGAAACAAACGCCCTATAGTTTCCAATTTCAACACCTCTCTATTCCATTTTGGGCAAACATGTTCTTCAAATGGTAGTAATCATGTTTTTCAAATTGCCTGTAAGTCTTGTAACCTATAATGTTCCTATCAAACCTTGTTGTAAGTTGTAGGATGCGCAGAGATAGCAACACCGGCACTAACATGGTAGTTCTGAATGAATTATAAGTGGTATTACTATTAAAGGAATACTATTTAATGTATATCATGGTTCAATTGTAGGTAACTGCTTATTTTGCTGGTTGTGAGTTACAAAATAATGCATTCAGAGTCTTCATTCATACCCGTCATTACGGGTAGGTATTGTGTTTTTAAACTCTTTGGTCTGAATATCTTGGCATGTCTGATTTGAAAAGGGTTTTAAAGGAAATGCTCTCCCATCCGTCTCGCCCGCCAAAATTTGAATACAAGTTGGAAGATTTGTCAATAGTACTGCTAAATAAGAGAGCACAGGTTCAATCCCAACTGAGGCATTTAATCACTTAATTGAGAATTTGGAACACTTGTCACCTTGTGTAAAGTTCATTTTGGCCAAACAACAAACGGATGCTAAAGTCAGGTAGCTCAGTCAAGTTTTGCTGATGCTGCGAAGAATTATCAACCGCGTTAATAGAACATTTATATTCCAATCTAGTAGGAGCTCCAACGAGAGACACATCTGGTTTTCTCGAACCGATTTTACTGATTCCTATTGCGAACTACCTGACCGGTTTTACTAATCGGAATCACCTGGAAGAGTGATTTCTTCTGATCAGAAAGAAAGATATCGCGAACTTGTACACATCGGGGAAATGTCAGGGAATGGATATTGTTGTTTGAAGTAGAAGTGATTGGCGGATATAGCTAGCCTGTTTGTGATGATTTGCCAATAATGGAATTGGGAACCTAGTGGAGTTTTTTTCTAACTAATTTACCTGGACGGGGAGCTCCGAGTTCTGTCCCTCCGACTTTGCGTCCCTGATCTGAAATTTACCGTCCGAGTGAAGCTTTGAAGTAGAAGTGATCGGCGGATATAGCTAGCCTGTTTGTGATGATTTGCCAATAATGGAATTGAGAACCTAGTGGGGTTTTTTTCTAACTAATTTACCTGGACGGGGAGCTCCGAGTTCTGTCCCTCCGACTTTGCGTCCCTGATCTGAAATTTACCGTCCGAGTTCCATACCTGGACACTTTATTTAAACGTAAACAATTCTCATTACGTTTTCCTGTGATCGATCTAAAAAGCGAGAGCCATTGAAAGTTATCTTTCAAAGGGAGGGAAGTGGAAATATTTCGAGCAGAAGTCAAGAACCGGAGAGCTCCTGGACCTGCCCAACCCAATATCAGATAAGGTAATTGCAGTTTGGACGACAACACAGCAAGAAAACCAGTCAGTGTCTCTCGGTTGTTTACACTCAAAGTTCATGAAGTTTAATAAGCAACCAGTTTACAAGAACCCTCACCTGCCTCAAGCTTTGGAGAGAGAGGTTAAAGTTCCCGCGCGTCCGAGGTACTTAACCTCAGCGCTGGGCTGTTGCTACCAGAAGCTCCGAGCTTCAGGTGTACAAGTTAAAGTTCCCGCGCGTCCGAGGTACTTAACCTCAGCGCTGGGCTGTTGCTACCAGAAGCTCCGAGCTTCAGGTGTACAAGAAATTGCATCAGCGATGCACACATGTGTGCATGCATTTGATGACGTAATTACACACAGCAAATAAACTATCGGTTGCAGCAATTATCGTACCTATGGCTTCTTGTTTTTTGCGTGGCTGCCTCGGATTTTGCTCGTAACGTGTTCTGGTGCAGTTAATGGACGTCCCCCGGAGCCCATCTTCGAGGTAACCCGAGAGAATCTTGTAGAAAATATAAAAGTTCTAGTAACTAGTCGATACAGATATGAAATTTCATAGACTTTCTAGTGTGTTTCGATCTATGTTCTTGGAAGGGCAACGACCCTTGGGTTCAAAATAGGTCTCCACTCCGTTCTGTTTCTGTTTAACCCTTATCTTACTCATTGAGTCATGCTATGATAGTGCTGTTTCATACTATGTAACGACAGGTATGGTATCCTGCTATGTACGGATCAACTGTTTCAAAATACTCTTGTGTCAATATTAGCACTGACCAAGTGACCAATGTCTTCAATAGTGTTACTTAAGGCGCTTCAATAGTGTGTGTGTGAGAGTAGTGATGCTGTGTGATGTGTAGTGTACCTACTAATCTCATAACCCTATTCTTCGACCATGACCTCACAAATCATCTTACTCATTGAGTCATGCTATGATAGTGCTGTTTCATACTATGTAACGACAGGTATGGTATCCTGCTATGTACGGATCAACTGTCAATATGTATCCCTAAAGGGAATTTAGCTTAAAAATAGAAAAGTTCCTTCTTTAAGCTTTTAAGGGAAACCGCATGAAGAGTTTTATCAGGCTTTAAAATTTGGTCTTTCTTAGATTCTCTCGTGTCCTCTTCTCTCTCATCAAATATTTCTCCTCCAGAATTTGCTATTCATAGACAAAATGAAGAGATGACAGAAGGAACTAAAACTGAACCAGGGAAAAATGTTCGAAAATCAAGTTCACTAATTACTACCGAAAGCCCTTTTTCTATTTAATTCACAAAATCACAACATTGACCTGGCAATCTCAGAAGTTGGAGACGTAGATCGCTTTCTCACTCACCTCAAGAAAATGTGCGAATTCTCTTAGGAGTCTTAAGGGATGGAGTTCATCAAGAACCCATGATCACCATGAAGGAGTCCCATAACATTTTGAAACCTTATCTCCATCCCAAAAAGTCGAACCGTCACCACTGCATGTTGAATCACCAAACACCAAAAGAGGGAGAACATTGTGCGAGCCTCGGAAGAGCCCAGAATTTGGAGACGTAGATCGCTTTCTTACTCACCTCAAGAAGATGTGCGAATTCTCTTGGGAGTCTTAAGGGATGGAGTTCATCAAGAACCCATGATCACCATGAAGGAGTCCCGTAAGATTTTGAAACCATTGGCAAAATAAGGGTTAACCCGCTTGTATTGTAAACCAGAAACCTGTTGATGACTCATAACTTGGTTAAATAATGGACAAGAGTAGGCGACTGGAAAATGGTGGGGATAGAACCTTTGAAATTAAGAACACACAGGTAGAAAATAAAACAACAATAGAGTAAATGGCAGGTTAAAAATAACAATATGTAATAAATATTGAAAACACAGTAGATACCTCTGTAAATACTAAATATGTACATAGATTACATAGTTATAGTCATTATCATTATCTTGTGAAATGGCCTCAGGGTAGCTTTCTTTTTGAGTAATTGAGTCAATAAACCAGAAACCTGTTGATGACTCATAACTTGGTTAAATAATGGGCAAGAGTAGGCGACTGGAAAATGGTGGGGATAGAACCTTTGAAATTAAGAACACACCAGGTAGAAAATAAAACAACAATAGAGTAAATGGCAGGTTAAAAATAACAATATGTAATAAATATTGAAAACACAGCACATACCTGAGTAAATACTAAATATGTAATAAATATGTAAAATGTACATAGATTACATAGTTATAGTCATTATCTTGTGAAATGGCCTCAGGGTAGCTTTCTTTTTGAGTCACTCTGATTTGTTTGATTTGAGTCATCCAGAGGTCTTTGTCCCTTGGTTTTCTTTCATTGATTTATTATCTTGCCTATATTGTTCAAAATACTCTTGTGTCAATATTAGCACTGACCAAGTGACCAATGTCTTCAATAGAATAGAATAGAATAGAATATACCCTGTTTATACTGCCAGAATGAGACTGAAAAGTCCCTTTACTCCCGCAGTCTAAACAAGGTGTGACTTTACTACCAATACTCTAGCTAGAGGACCTAGATCAACCTGCCCATAGAATAATACAATAGAATTTGACAACAAGAATAGTATTGGGGACATTATGATATGAACATCCGAATATTTTTTTAGGTCATCTTGATTCCTCGTCCTAATGGAGATATGTCTATCAAATGCGTATACCGAGACATTGAGTTAAATGCAAGGAGCTCGTATTCAAATGGGCACATATGACTTTACTACCAATAGCTTTCTAACTAGAGGACCTAGATCAACCTGCCCATAGAATAATACAATAGAATTTGACAACAAGAATAGTATTGGGGACATTATGATATGAACCTCCGAATATTTTTTTAGGTCATCTTGGTTCCTCGTCCTAATGGAGATATGTCTATCAAATGCGTATACCGAGACATTGAGTTAAATGAAGGAGCTCGTATTCAAATGGGCACATAAAATTGCTTCTAAATTTTATTTCTTTTCATAAATACGAGAGTGCATAAAGTTAAACAGGAAATCACCTCAAATCTGAAATGTGAGCATAAAATTGCTTCTAAATTTTATTTCTTTTCATAAATACGAGAGTGCATAAAGTTAAACAGGAAATCACCTCAAATCTGAAATGTGAGAGATGGACATAAAATGTGTTTTTATTCCCATCAGCGAATGATCGCCACATAGCAAGAACGCATTTAAACGCAGATTAAATTAGTTGAAAATTCATATTTTGTAACGAAGTACAATGAAAAGTAACACTTAAATTATTATTAGTGTTTTATTTCAATGTAAAGTGTCGTTGAACCATTGTATCTGTGTTCTATCAGGACGTCTTACGTTTTAAATTAATATTGCAAAGTGTATCATTTATGTGTTGAGTTGCTTGACTTGCTCGCATGATTAGGTTAAGTGCTTCCTTGCCTCTTGGAAGGGTTTCTTAACTGTTTCACTCTTTGCTCAAGTGACATCAATAGCAGTAATAGCATCAATTCCATTACATTGACAAAGCGTCTTGTTATGTCGCTGTTGAAATTGCGAAATCGGTCAAAAGCTTTGCTTGTGAGTTAGAAACTCAGGTGAAGAATTAAGACGAGAGGCTTATCCAACCGTTGATCGAGTGGTTTACCCATCCTGATAACTGCAAATTAGATTGTAAACCATCCTTATTAGATGAAACAAAGGCATTTGAAGAGGGATATCGTACTTTCTACAGATTCTCGTGACCAATTTCCATGTATTGACGAACTGACAGAATTATAAATTCAAGGACACCACCGACTGGAAACATCTTTTGATCAAAGGCGGGGTTCATGCCTGCAGCAATCTTCCGAAATTGCGAGGGTCAGTAACCAATTGGGTCCCGAGTTTGAGAGGGTCTAAGTACCAATTGGCTCCCACACTTGAATTGGTACCTGATTTATCTACCTGCCGCTATTCTGATCTGATCTCCAATGTCTATGGTACTTAGGTATAGGTTTGTATGTACCTATGTATATAAAATAACGTAACCAAATTATTAAGCGTGTGATCAGACTTAAGTTGCAACAGCAAGCGTGCTGTCACAAATAGGAAACAAAAAATGTAAACATTAGTGTAAATCAAATAGAACAGCTTATATCGTGGTCACTCATAAGTTGCATCGTTGCATGCGCATGCGTGCGCTTCCAAAGAGGTTTTGGTGGCGTTTAACACTTGCCAAAGAAGTTTTCTCGATCAAAAAAATTTGAATTTGTTGCAACTTAACCTCCAGGTTCTGTACCTATTTATATACCTACGTAGGTATTATATATTATATTTTTTATTTTTTTTTCTTACAAGTCCATTACAGATATACGGAACCCAATTGGTAGTGGACTGTCGACTACCTTAAAAAAAAGGTCATGGGACCGAATCGGCGTTCTTCCCATTTTTCAAGGATTGTTTTCTTCTTTTTTAAGAGCACTCGAATCTTCAGGTACCTGCTTCCCTTGATTTCCATATACCACCTGCTGGTTCGAACCTAGTTAGCTCGGATCAGTGCAGCCCAAATATACACAGCACCAGCTAACTTGTATCTAGTACCTGCTTGATTGGCAAACAGATTATTGTAGGTTCCATCCCGAATAAATCAGTAAGATTCGGTTACCATAATATTAAATCAATTCATTAACTTCTACGACAGACGTACCAAATCATCCAGACCCAAAACATAGCCAGTGGCCAAGTTACTTAACCTTTTCAGATGTTTACAATCAAATCCAGTAGAAAATAATTACCTATGTGCCTCTGAAACCCAAGAAGCTCAATTACTAAGCGTATCTGTAACAGAAGATTTTACCTTTTCAAGTGAGGTAGCCATATTTTAATTACACGCTGTTGAGGTGTGTTACAAATAATAGCCAGTAATATGAAGCCTAATGATGAAGCATGTCTATCAAAACAGCATGGAAATAAAACAGAAAGACTTGGGTTTAATTAAAAACAAGGCTAGTCTGTTTTGAGTGGCACAAGAGCCCTCCCGGGCTTTCTGAGATTATGATCGTCAACTGCTGGTTCACCTTTAGCCCATTATCCCAGTGGCTGTTAACGCGTCTTGCAAGTTGCTAACAACGCATTTCGTTGTTCCTATTACCAAAATGTCGTCAGTAGTCACTACCGTTTTGTTACTTTGGGCATCATGGATGATGTAGTTATGATCGTCACCTCGTTCACCTTTAGCCCATTAACCCAGAGAGTGGCAAAGCATTTTGCAAGTTGCTAACGTATGTCGCGGATTCCGTCACCAAAGTGTCGTCACCAATGTCAATGGAATTGTCAACACACGTGCATCTCTGTACGTAATCGCTCGGGACGACATGATGTGTCATCCGGTTGGTAGATACAGGACTGGTTATCAGGGAGAAGGCTGAGGTGCTGAGGTCTCATTAGTGTAAATCAAATAGAACAGCTGATATCGTGGTCACTCTGTCACTCATAAGTTGCATGCGCAAGCGTGCGCTTCCTAAGAGGTTCCGGTGGCGTTTAACACGTGCCAAAGAAGTTTTCTCGATCAAAAAAATTTGAATTTACTTGCGAAGTTGTTGCAACTTAACCTCCAGGTTCGACTGTACCTATTTATGTATAATGTATATACATATTATATATTTTTTTTATTTTTTTCTTACAAGTCCATTACAGATATAAGGGACCCAATTGGTAATTCTACCCTCAAACACCCGGGACCCAATTGGTAGTCGACTACCTTTTAAAAAAAGGTCATGGGACCGAATCGGCGTTCTTCCCATTTTCCAAGGATTGTTTTCTTCTTTTTTAAGAGCACTCGAATCTTCAGGTACCTGCTTCCCTTGATTTCCATATACCACCTGCTGGTTCGAACCCTCCAAGTACAAGGACACGAAAAGAAAGTGCACCCTTCCCCTCAAGGATAATAACCCTAAGGATCCTCCTACTCCCGGGGGTTGTAGTAACAGGTTGGTGCTTGTTACATCATTGGTGTCTCTCTGGCTGGTGATGTTTGCTTTCAGTGGTGGAGGTCCCAGGGTGATTTGTTTGTGGACATTGGGATGGACATCCTTTTGAATTATGAAACAAAAAGATTTGGCTGTTGGCTTTCGAACATCATGAAAATCAGTGCACCGTAAGCAATGTATAGGAGGTCCCATTTTGCTTTGCCCCCAAATGTTGCAATCAGAAAATCTAGCACCTTCCTTAAAAACGTTTTTGGTTGGGTAATTGTTGGCCTTACTTTTTATCGTACGTTATATCGTAAGGCCAACAATTACATCGATGTTGTTAGGGCTCTGTATTGAGCATCAAGTGAATATTTATCTAATATGCCATTTCATATTTCACCAGACACTTTTATCAAAATGTTTACACTGTAAACTTTAAAGTGGTAAAACTCTCTCTTATTAAAATTTTAGTCACTCCCCTTATCTTTCCAGTGACCCTTGGTGACCCCCAAACCCCCACTGGTCAGTTGGTCCTGTACACAAGTTCAAGAACATGAGTTATCTCGTATGATATAATAAGTTGTGTTAATTGTTTACGTTTGGAACAGTGTGTATGTGCGATCGCAGAACTTGTTGCAACTCCACTGCGTTTCCCCACAACCCGAGAATCTTTTATGTCTCAATACTCGTAGGGTCGTAGGGGCTAGGACGTCATCTACAAGCTCACTAGTGATTGCACTTGCACTTGGCACTAAGCACTAAGCACTATCACAGTTCACTGTTAACACGCACTCAGATCACACGCTCGGCACAGACAGATTATCGAGTTTCTCGAGTGTTTAAAAATACGAGATTTCGGAAATTGAAAAATAATACATTTTTTAAAACGTTTTTCGTTTTTTTTTTTTACCTTTTTTTTCTACGAGACTTTTCATTTTGTGTTTGATTTTGTGTGTGCGAAAATTGATTATTTTTTTCGAGTAAAGTACTTTTTCTTTTTCCTAACTTAGTGAGGAAGTATCGAAGATTTCAGTGATTTTTGTGTCTTTTTCCCAGAATATTGGAGCTTTTTCATAATGTCTATCAAGACCGAATGGAAATAAAACAGAAAGACTTGGGTTTAATTAAAAACAAGGCTAGTCTGTATTGAGTGGCACAAGAGCCCTCCCGGGCTTTCTGAGCTTTTCAAGATGGTAGTTTTCTGTTGTTTAAGAACAAATTAAATCATAAATTAATCACAACATCCTATGGTCCAGTTTACTATCGCTGTGGTCTTGGTCTAGGAGACTAGTAGCTTCTGTAAAACTGACTGTAGCTCTATTTCTAAAGTTTTTTAATTATTCTTTTGTAATAAAAATAATTGTGAGTCTTCATCTAAGAAGTGTATATTTTCAAGCTGGAGGATGATTTTAGCTACATTATCTGGAATACTCGGTAACTTTTTGCAGTTTCACATTGATCCCTTATTGAAGATCTTGATTTTCATAGGTATATGGAATTCTACCGTTAGATACTGGAAAAACAAAAATACCCTTTAGAAGACTTGGAATGTGTGAATTATCCTCTCTCATGTCTGGTGTTTGTCCAGTGCCAAAAATAATATCTGCGTACATGAATATTTTTCATGTATTTTGCCCCAGAATGGTTGTTCCTAAAATCATCCCTGCTCCCAAGATTAGTCACCACTTCCACTTGGTTGTTCCTGGGTGATCTTTACCCAGTTTTCTCGCTACGTTCATATATCAGCACAAACCATACAGTCTATGTACACCAGTACATAATTCAAGTATATAGTTTAACGTACATATGTGAGTGTTCTGTTTATGTCATGTATTATGCCATTTCTTATGTGTATATTGCAATGCAATTTTTTCGCACTGCTCGCTGCTGTATAGTGACAGAACTAAACTTACGTAAAAGGAAATTTTTGACGAAGTGCGTAAGGCTCGCACAATGTTCTCCCTCTTTTGGTGTTTGGTGATTCAACATGCAGTGGTGAGTGTGAGTTGGTGTGTGAAGTGGTAGGCAATTTTGTGTTCTTCGAGTTTCATGTATTTTCTCAAATTTTGGATAAATTTTCTTCATAAAGGTAAGAAAAGATTTATTTTATATTTTTATTGTCGGTTTTGGGTTGCTTGCTATGTTTTTGTAGATTACTAACCGGTATGAAATATCTAGCAATTTTGTTTCATTTTCATTTTACTTTGTTTTGAATACTTATCTAGGGGCAACAATGAAATAGGTAATTCATTTAAATCAAGTTTTAACCAAAATAAGTTTACAATAGACTTGCATGATTTTATTTTTATTTGTCTGCTATTATTTTTCATGTAAAAGAAATGAAGCCGGCGAGAGAGAGAGAAAAGAGTTAAATATTTAGTGGATGTGTCAAATTTACCAAGTTTTTACTTTCCTTATCCTATAGGAAGGAAAGTAATGTAATCGGGTCAAATTTTCGATGGTCAGTTTTTAGTGTCAAAACACGTCAGGGTGTCCCGCGAACGACTGTACAACGCTTGAGGGTTGATGCAGGACCTAAAGGGCTACCAGAAAAA